>NC_059431.1:115972916-116262916 GCF_021028975.2 Sphaerodactylus townsendi
GGATAATTGTTCCCCCCTCCCCCTCTCCCACCCGTTGAGCATCGCTAAGCAAGGGATAGAATTGGCTGGAGGTCTCCTGCCATAAAAAGGCAAATGAGAACCCTAGAGGGACCTTTTCCGAGGCCATTTCTCCCTCCCACTCCACCCCTGTGGAGCTTCACATGTTCATTAGTATCAATGTTGTGCTTTTGTTTCTTTTTCTTCTGGTTTTGTTCTGTATTTAGTTCATATGCAAAGAGCTATTATTGTGTAAGAGACTGCTAGAAGAATCCTGGGCCTTAAGACCTTGCCGCTCCCTATGCGCGTCTCCAGTTTTTCGTTTCCGTCGATTGCCAGCCTCTTCAGAAATCTTGACCTTGTGTGATCAGCGAACAGCCAACTCGTCTGAGTTCCTCTTCCCTGGGGTATATTTAAATTATCTGCAGATCACAGTTTGATTGCCAATTGTGAGAAGCAACCTCAAGCACTTGGAAGAAATGTTCATATTTTTTTAAAGGCTTGAAAATAGTCCAACATATGGCGAGATGTTTTGTGCCTGCCCCCTTCTCGCATCGTTTTCCTAGTCGCAATTTCTCGTCTGTCAAACACAGATGAATTTGGATCCCCAATTTTCCTGGAATTTCCCAGTCCTTTTAGTAGGAAAGAAGGTCGAAGGCTGTGTATGCTCGCCAAGCCCTGCCTTTCTCAGGTTATATGATTGAAGTCTATAAAATTATGCATGGGGTAGAAATTGACAGAGAGACATTTTTCTCTCTTTCCCACAATACTAGAACCAGGGGGGCATACACTGAAAATGCTGGGGGGGGGGGAAGAATAATTTATTTTATTTATTTATTTTTGAGTTTTTTACACCGCCCTACCCCCAAAGGACTCTGGGCAGTGAACAACATAATGATATAACATACAATTAAAACCCAGTTAAATTAAACAACAGTGATCAGCATATAAAAAAACAGTGTCAGCAGTAAATCCTTAATAAACCCTCCCGGGGGGGAGGGGTCCCATACATGGTAAAGGGACCCCAACACAAGAGGCTAAAAATAGGGGAGGGGTGGGAGGGGAAGGGGGGACATCAGCGACCGGACACTCCAAAAGCCCGGTGGAACAACTCCGTCTTACAGGCCCTGCGGAACTCACTGAGATCCCACAGGGCCCGGACACCTGGAGGAAGAGTGTTCCACCAGGCAGGGGCCAGGGCCGTAAAAGCCCTGGCCCGAGTGGAGGCCAGCCACATCATTGAAGGGCTGGGAATCAGCAGCAGACTGGCCTCTGCTAAACGCAGAGGCCTAGTAGGGACGTATGGGGTAATGCGGTCCCGGAGGTTAGGACTAATAAAAGGAAACATTTCTTCACACAATGTGTGATTGGTGTTTGGCATATGCTGTCCCAGGAGGTGGTGATGGCCACTAACCTGGATAGCTCTAAAAAGGGCTTGGACAGACTTATGGAGAAGTCGATCTGTGGCTACCAACCTTGATCCTCCTTGATCTGAGATTGCAAATGCCTTAGCAGACCAGGTGCTCGGGAGCAGCAGCAGCAGAAGGCTCTTGCTTTCCCATCCTGCATGTGAGCTCCCAAAGGCACCTGGTGGGCCACTGCGAGTAGCAGAGTGCTGGACTAGATGGACTCTGGTCTGATCCAGCAGGCTTGTTCTTATGTTCTTACCCCCAAAATCTCTAGTTATTTTCCAGCCCAGAGCCGGCAACTGTTCTTCTAAAAATCGGACTCCTACAAAATTATTCTATCTGGGTTTTTATTATGGCTGTGGTTATGCTTTTTTGTGCTTTTATTGCTTGAATGGCTTTCTACTTTCAGCATCTTGGGCTATTGTAAGGAAAGGTGATTATTACATACGATAGAGTTTTTTTATTCCTATGGTGAGATACAAAACTCATGAAACTGCTCGTCAAAGGCAATGCCTATTTAGCATTTGTCCTTTATCTTTTAGTTGTTAAAAATCTCTTTCCAGTGTGGTTTTTTCTATCGAATGTAAAGCTGAAACTCCTATCTCTGTGGAAAAAAATGTCAACCTGAAAGTTAGCCAGCTGCACCTATGTATACCGTATATACTGGTGTATAAGACTACTTTTGAACCCTGGGAAATCATCTGTAAAGTCTGGGGTCGTCTTATACGCCGGGTACGTAGTCTTATATGGTGAGTATAACCAAAACTCTATATTTTAACTGGGAAAGTGGGGGGTCGTCTTATACACCCAGTCGTCTTATACGCCGGTATATATGGTATATCTTTTTTTTAAAAGGCAAGATTCAGGGGCAGGCATTGTAGTTAAAGATTTCAGATAAATAAAGGGCAGATCAATGGCAAACTCTCAGGGATACATTAGAGATTTTTTCTTTATCTTGACTGCTAAGTCTGAAGAACTTTCAGAAATCCTAGCCTCCCCGAGTAGACTGGAGCTTTATTGCATCAGTACAACTTCAATGTCCCGGTAAACTGTTCAAATTCCAGCACATTGATTTCTTCCCCTCCTCTGTGCAAACCCTCCGATGCCATTTCCTAGCAGGAGAAATGTATTTAGAAGAGAATCTAATTCCAAATTCCACATTAAACTCGTTGGCTGAGGTTCTGCAATCTGAAACAGACCGAGCCGAAGCGTTCGTAGCCCGGCTAATGACGGCTTAATTCCATTTCAGAAGGTGGACTCCAGCCTTGTCGTAATGTTTGGGAATATGCCTTTCATAAAGCTTGCTCCCGGGCTTCTTTGGAAATGTGTTTGTCTCTTTTTAAAATGTCTCAGCCCGGGTAGGGGAGATGGGGGTTCCCCAGCCCTTAAAACATGGATGTGTTTTGTGAAGAGAAGAGTTTGGATTTATACCCCAATTTTCTCAACTGCAAGGTGTCTCAAGGTGCTTACAATCCTTCCCTGCCCCATAACAGACACCTTGTGAGGTAGTTGGGGCTGAGAGAGTTCTGAGTGAATTGTGACGAGCCCAGGGGCAGAGCAAGGGGGGCTGCGCCCGGGGCACGCATGCACCCTGCGCCCCTGCCGCAGCGGCACCTGCCCCAGCCCTGTTTCCGCATCAGCATGCACCTGGGGCATTGCGCCCTCCCTACCCTGTTGGTGCTATGCCACCGGATGAGCCCAAGGTCACGAAGCAGGCTTCATGTGGAACAATGGGGATTCAAGCTGAGAAAGGCAGGGCTTGAATATTGAAAACCCAACCTGAATGAGCAGCTTCTATATATACTCTGGCTTTGAAAATCTGGCTTTGAAAAGGAGCAGCAGTGGCATAGTGGTTAAGAGCAGGTATACCCTAATCTGGAGGAACCGGGTTTGAGCTGTGGAGGCTTGAGCTGTGGAGGTTTGTCTGGGGAATTCAGCTTAGCCTGTGCACTCAAACACGCACCAGCTGGGTGGTCTTGGGCTAGTCACAGTTCTTCGGAGGTCTCTCATCCCCACCTACCTCCCAGGGTGTTTGTTGTGGGTGGGGGAGGGAAAGGAGTTTTTAAGCCCCTTTGAGTCTCCTTGCAGGAGAGAAGGGGGGATATAAATCCAACTCTTCTTCTGCTGCTTCTGCTTCTGCTTCTGCTTCTTCTCATGAGTGCATGGTTATTTCCAGTACAGATCAGTGAGTCATTATAAACTCATTCTTACAATAATAAAGTTGGACTTCTTTTGGCTGTACAAAGCTTTCTCTTGCTGCCTCTGTGCAGTCTGACATAGTAACCTTCTGAATTGTCCACTTGGAGTACTGTGTTCAGTTCTGGTCGCCACATCTCGAAAAGGATATCGAAGAGATAGAAAAATTGCAGAGAAGGGCAATGAGGATGATTGAGGGACTGGAGCACCTTCCTTATGAGGAGAGGCTGCAGCGTTTGGGACTCTTTAGTTTGGAGAGGAGGCAGCTGAGGGGGGATATGATTGAAGTCTACAAAATTATGCATGGGGTAGAAAATGTTGACAGAGAGAAATTTTTCTCTCTTTCTCACAATACTAGAACCAGGGGGCATTCACTGAAAATACTGGGGGGAAGAATTAGGACTAAAAAAAGGAAACACTTCTTCAGGCAACGTGTGATTGGTGTTTGGAATATGCTGCCACAGGAGGTGGTGATGGCCACTAGCCTGGATAGCTTTAAAAGGGGCTTGGATAGATTTATGGAGGAGAAGTCGATTTATGGCTACCAATCTTGATCCTCTTTGATCTGAGATTTCAACAGTCCAGATGCTCGGGAGCAAAAGCCGCAGAAGGCCCTTGCTTTCACATCCTGCACGTGAGCTCCCAAAGGCACCTGGTGGGCCACTGCAAGTAGCAGAGAGCTGGACTAGATGGACTCTGGTCTGATCCAGCAGGCTAGTTCTTCTGTTCTTCTGTTCTTATATTCTTAAGTTTGTTCCCCTTTTTTGTTTGCGGGACCAATTAATCACCAGAACAGAGTATGAAAATCAGGTGGCGCATACCCCTCCTTGCTCTATTCTTAGGCTGTACTGTGGGACATTTGCCCAACCAAAGAACCCCTGGAGGCCGAAACAGCCTAATCCCAGCAGAACCTGACAGTGCAGACTGTACTGTTTTTGAAGAGCAGGTTTATGGGAAGGATGGTTTATATCTTTGCTCCTCAGCCTTTTCTGGTTTAGTCTACTGGTGGGCTTCCTTCTGAGGAACATTGTGGAAAGCAGGACACTGAGCTGGAGGAATCTTTGGTCTAATCTGGCAGCGCTCTTCTGAGGTCAACGAAAAGTCAAAGTGAAGTCAGCTTTAGCCTTTCAGACTCAGGCCCCTGACCCTGCTTTTTGAAAAATCATACAGAACTGTTGGGCAGCAACCCAATGAATGTTACTCAAAACTAAGTCCTGCTTTTTTACTCACTCTTTAAATATTCATACCTGGATATGAGTATATTTGTAATGATGCTTCAGGCAGCTTTCCTCCACTGGCAAGTTAAGCTGGAGTACAGTTAAATTCTTTCATCTGATTCTTGTATTAAATAATTGATTCAACGGGGGATATTTACCAAATACCTACCTGGCCTGCAGTGTTAAAAAACTATTTGCAATGTACATATGTTATACATGGGGGCAGGGAATAGTAACAGCATGTTTGTTTTAATCAGTCATCTTGCTTGTGCCCTTCTGAATATTATAGGGACCAAATTTGGGGAGAGGGCACAGAGAATTTCCGACTGGGGGTCCGTAGACCCTCTCAGTGGCCCTGCATATGTAATCTGCAAACTGCTGAAATCTGCATCTACTCAGTGGTCTGTGAGATAGTTGTTGGAATGTTGAACTAGGATAGGGGTCTGCAACCTGCGGCTCTCCAGATGTTCATGGACTACAAATCCCATCAGTCCCTGCCAGCATGGCCAATCTGAGAGACCTAGGTTGATATACCTGCTGTACCAGGGAAGCTTGCTGGGTGACCTTTGGCCAGTTGCATGCTCTCAACCCAACTCAATTTTCCAAGTCAGTGACTTGTAGATAAAATGTAGGTCAGGAGAACAAATGTAAGCTGTTTGGAGTCCCTGTTGGGAAGAAAGTGAGGTAAATAAAAACTGAGCGAAATAATAAACTGAGGTAAGTAAAATAATTAAAATGAGGTAAAATAATAAAAATGAGGTAAACAGTAAAATATGAGGTAAATAAAAACTGGAGGTAAATAAAAACTGAGGTAAATAATAAACTGAGGTAAGTAAAACAATAAAAATGAGGTAAAATAATAAAAATGAGGTAAACAAAAATATGAGGTAAATAAAAACTGGAGGTAAATAAAAACTGAGGTAAATAATAAACTGGGGTAAGTAAAATAATAGAAATGAGGTAAAATAATAAAAATGAGGTGAACAATAAAATATGAGGTAAATAAAAGCATTCTTCACAAGGAGGAATGGCCAGTTGCTATATTCTGTCTTAGAGAAAGATGGTAATACAGTTAGCTGAGGTGAGGTACTCCAGAAAATTGTATGTTTCCACATTAGAATATAGTCCCAAATAGGCAAATTATCATTCATTTTCAAAACCATTCATTCATTTTCAAAACCATTATTTTGTGCATTATTGAACATTATTAATCTGAATGTCAAAATGTATTTTTACTTTCAAATGGATGCAGAGGAACCAGGCTAGGTAGGCGCTAGAATCCAGGCAGAGCGTTCTACAACAAAGAAGGGCTGGCATTGTAAGTTCTGTAGTAGAGGCATCTACAACCCTGCTAACATATTTTTCTGAGACAGATTATATCCGTGGTGGCAAACCTTTGGCACTCCAGATGTTATGGACTACAATTCCCATCAGCCCCTGCCAGCATGGCCAATTGGTCATGCTGGCAGGGGCTGATGGGAATTATGGTCCATAACATCTGGAGTGCCAAAGGTTCACCACCACTGGATTATATAGTGAGCACCAAGAATTTGGAACCATCCAGAGAAATCTGTGAGCCAAAATAAGGTGATGGGGTGAGGTGTTTATGCTTTTGTGGATGTAGCCAACCTCTGGTTTCAGTTCCCTGCCTCATGATCAACAAGTGAAATGTCAAAATCCATTTGTGGATCTCATAACCAGGATGCACCTTGAATCCCAGCTAGAAACACAGGACCAACTTTCCATTTCTTTAATCGTAAGTTCCCAGCAGATCCCTTCCCTGTAGGAGCCTAAGGAACAGTAATCAGAGGGAGAGGGCCTCAACAAGGAGGCCTGAACACAACTCCTGCAACTCTGCTTGAATTCAGTCAGTCTACCTGATTCCCAGATTGGGTTGCCAGTTCCAGGTTGGGAAAATACCTGGAGATTTGGGAGTGGAGCATTAGGAGGGCAGGTTTGGAGTGGGACTTCAATGCGATATAGTTCTATTGAGTCTGCCTTCCAAAGTGGCTGTTTTTCTCCAGAAGAACTGATCTCTTGGAGTTCAGTTGTAATAACAGGAGATCTCCAGCCACCTTCTGAAGGTTGGGGACCTTACTCTAGGACCATCTGTTGAGACTATCTGTCAGGTCATCTAGGAATTCCAGCAAGCAACATAACCCCCAGACTGGTACTCTAGCAAACCCTGACCCCTGACATAAAGGAAACACAGTCAGTGCCAGAATCCATTATTTATTTGTTTGTTTGTTTGTTTGTTTATAGACCGCCCAATCCCCAAGGATTCTCATTAAAACCATTAAAACCATGTAAACAGCGGTCAAAAACAGTAACAATAAAAATGGCGTCCCGCAACCCAATTCCTTTAAAAACCACCCCCAAAAGAAGGGAGCGACCAAACTCCTCCCTAAAAATAGCAATAAATATGCAAGAACAGATTATAAAAATAGGGAGCAAGAGAGCCAGGGAGCAAGGCAAAGAAGGGGACCGGGGGGGTGGCGCACCTCAGCGACTGGACGCTCCAAAGGCCCAGCGGAACAACTCAGTTTTACAGGCCCTGCGGAATTCACCAAGGTCCCGCAGAGCCCAGACAGCTGGAGGAAGAGTGTTCCACCAGGCCGGGGCCAGGGCTGTAAAGGTCCTGGCCCGTATGGAGGCCAGGTGCATCATTTATGCAAGGTGATTACAGCAATTCCATCTCCACAGCCTTCAGTCAAAGGTTGGGTGGCTAACCCAATCTTCTGGAACTATAACTGATCTTCAGATGACATAAATGGCTTGTTTATTCATAATTTATTTCTTTAGACGAGTTACACCACTTTTCTTGGAGAAAATGGCAGCTTTGGACGATTGACTGCATGGCATTATACCAGTGGTTCTCAACCTTCCTAATGCCGCGACCCTTTAATACAGGTTCCTCATGTTGTGGTGACCCCCAACCCTAACATTTATTCATTTTACAGAGGAAGAACATTGATGCAGAGGGTCTTAGGTGACCCCTGTGAAAGGGTCGTTCGACCCGCAAAGGGGTCGTGACCCACAGCTTGAGAACTGCTGCATTATACCCTACTGAGGTGCCTCTCGTCTCTAAACCATACTCCTAAGCTCCACCCTGAAATCTCCAGGTATTTCCAAACCCACAGTTGGCAATCCTACTATGACTGATGTTGGATAGGAGACCCGGCTGGACTTTGTGTCACACCAGATGATTTCTTGTAGAAGTTTCGGGGCCTTTCCCTACTTACCTTAATCCCCCCATGCCGCGCGCTGCTCTCAGCATGCGGCATCCCTGGCGCACGCCCGGGTGTCCCCACAACGTCATCACAAGGCACCGTTTAAAAGAGCACCAGGGATGCCATGCGCTGAGGGGGCGTGACAGCGGCAGCATCGGGGGGCTGCGCTGTTGCCACCCCTGTCATGGGGAGTGCCAGGGGACCCCGCGCTACTTTCGGAGAGTAGCGCGGGGCTTAAGGTAAGTGGGGAAAGGCCCTCCATTTCAGTTAAAAGCCTCAGTGAAAAGAAATGTTTCGGCCTGTTACCTAATGGAGCGTAAAGAAAGTACCGGCCAAGCATCAAGGACAAAGACATCCCAAAGGTGAGGTGTCCACTGAAAAACCTGTCTCTGGCCATATATGCACTTGGGGTGTGCTCCACAGGGACAATACATTCCCTTGGGGTCAGTTTCTGCCCTGAAAATACTAGGAGGGGGTATACAGGCAAATAGCTCCTCCAATACTATTGTGGGTCAGGAAAATGCTGTGGGGGAGGCAGAATCCCCTCCTCCCCAATGCTGCAGTGGTCTGAACTAGAACCAGACCCACAAGGTGCTGTTGAAAAGAGTTCCCTTATAAGAACTCACTGCTATAAAATGGTGGCAAATCCCTGGTTCAGACTCAGAGATTCTTTCTCATCTGGTTTGGTTCTCAGTCTTGCCTGGATTGAACTTTCAGTTGATTGCCCCTCATTCATCCTGTTACCAGATAAATTGGTCTGAGAGTCTGTGTGGCAGGCCTGGCTGTTTACAAGTGATTTCCGCAAATAAAGAGGACTTGGTTTTTCAAGTTTTCCATTGACAGTCTTCAATGGCTGAACTCTTTTCAAACCAAGCCCGAAAGAGTCATCACCACGAGAAAACAATGCCATCGTCTAGAAATTATTTTATTTTTCAAATTCTGGGTTGGCACAATCCCCTTTTTAGATTACTGTGATTTTCTGTTGTGGTGATGTTTCAATACCATTCTGGGTTCTACTGGCCCAGTTGTATTTTTGGTGATATGTTGGTCTACTGCTTGATTCGCAGACAGAGTCAGTGGTCGTTTCCCCACTTACCATGACCTTCCTTTGCTGCACGCTACTCTCAGCATGCGTCATTTCTGGCGCGGTCCTGGTTCTTCAATCGCACTCGGCGACTTCTGCGCCGGGTCACCGTGCTGCCGTTTTGAGGAGCGCCAGGAATGACGCACACTGAGGGGGCGCGAGAGCGGCAGCGTCGGGGCGGCTGCATTGTCGCCGTGCCTGTAGTGGGGAGTGCCGGGTGACCCCGCACTACTTGGCGACAGTAGCGCGCAGCAGATGGTAAGTGGGAAAACGACCAGTGACTTCAGCTGCTGCCGGAAAGGCAAAAATCCAACATGCATCCCTTCCCCCAGCACCCTGTCTCTATGCTGAGAAAGGTTTTCTCTGGCTACTCTGCCCCTCATTCCAATGGTTAGAAGCACAGATTGTCTTAAAAAATAATGCTAGATACGCAGCCTCGTGGCAATCTTATTCTACTCTTTCCCAGAAATCCCCACAGATGTGTTGCCTCAGAAGGACACTTCGGGTTTCATTTGAGGCAAAAGGCAATGGCATTTCCAGATTTAAAGATTGGAAGGGAAATGCTATTTATCAAGTTTATCTTGAGCAAAAAGCTTTTGGCGGACTCTCAGCCTGTCAGGTATTTAGGCCTCCAACCGATCCTGCTGTGAGCCTCTGTCGGATCAAGTTGCTTGGTCAAATGACTCTGGAGTCGGAATTAATCTGCTTGTACCTTTTCTCCTCAGAACAGTTCATTTGAAAGACTAGACTCCATCTGAGATGAGAGATTTGTGTACAACCCCCTGGTTTTTGTTCATCTGAAACTCAGCTGAATTTGATGGGGTCAACAGCAGGGTTTTTGGACAAACCTGTTTTTTTTTAAAAAACAACCAAATCCATATTTGATATATTTCTATTCCAAGCCACATTGCCAATGTATCTTTTGGCAGACACATTCCCACAAAAACAAAAATGTTTCGGGTGATAGATGCCATGGTGTCTCATAGTAGTAAAGAATCCAGAGGTGTGACATGAGGGAGAATATTTCATTTATGTAGATCCACCCCTCCAATTTTGCATGTTGAATATATCACACCAGCATGGTTCCTTTAGCAAGTTATTTCTTTGTTTTTCAAACAGCAAAAACTAATTTTGAACCCATGATGTGGAGAACTGACATAGATATTTATGAATTTTTTTAAATGCAAAAACACTTCAAATTAATCATTTCTAAGCTTTGTGTATCATGGGGTATTATCCTACTGAATGCAATGAGGTAAATATTCTAGTTATTCTGAAGGGCCATCAGGTTGTCATGAAAAACTGTGTCTGTGTCTGTGTCTCTCCACAGCACTTGAAATGGTCCTTTAGATCAGCATTTTCTTAATCAGGTCCTGGAGTTTGTTTTTACCGCAACAGCAAAAATGCATGGCTTTCCATCTTGTTTTGTATCCAGGATGTGTTTTTGTGTAGACAAAGCAACCTGTAAATGGCAACTGGCTGTGCTTTGGGGGCATGATTTACTACTACTGCACAGGTGACAAAGTCCCCAAGTCGTGTGAACTGCTGCTGTAGTAAGGTTGACAACTTTGAGTTGATAAATTTCTTCCTGGAGATTTGGAAGTGGAGGCTGGAGAAGACTTAGGCTGTTTCCGCACAGCCACGTTGGGGGTTGGGTCGGCGTACATGATGCCGACCCAACCCTCCCAGGACCGTTCACATGAACGGTCCCGGTTGCGGTGGGGAAGACGGCGCAGCCTCCGCGCAGGGTGTGCCGTCCCCCAAACACCTTGCCGTGGCCTCCGGCCTCCAGCACGTCACACAGGCCAGGGGACACGCCCCCTGCCCTACGCGACAGCTCGGAAGTCGCAGGGCAGGGGGGGCGTGTCCCCTGGCCTGTGCGACATGCCGGAGGCCGGAGGACACAGTAAGGCGTTTGGGAAAGGGGGGGGAATGGCGCCTTCCAGCCACTGCCATTTGCACAGCAGCGGTTGGAAGCCACTGTTTCCCAAACAGCGGCTTCGCGCTGCTGGGGGGGAGCGAGGGCAGCACGGCTGTGATGCAGCTGTGCCCCCCATGCAAACAGCTTCCTAGGGATGGCGTTTTTGCTGTCCCTAGGGCGCTGTTATTGACCCGTGCGGAAAGGGCCAGAGTTTGGGGATTGACCTCAGCAATGTGCATGTCACAAAGTCCACCCTCTGAAGCAGTCCTCTCCTCCAGGGAAACTGGTCTCTACAATCTGAATATTTGTTTTTAACTTCTGGAGATCTCCAGGCCCACCTGGAGCTTAACCTCCCTTTCCTTGATGCGTTCTGATCCTCCCCACCCCCTCCAAAAGTGCAACTGGTGGAGTTATTTCACCCAATGGTATTTACATGATGAATTCATTTCCTGCCTGTTGATATTCTCTTTGGTGGGAGATACCTTCTTTATTACAGCAGAGCACAGAGAGGCAAAACACAGCGGAGTTGCCCAGGCATGCGTGCGTGTGCTGGCAACAAAAGAAGTCAGTTCCTCATTTCTCACTAATAAGAGGAGTTGTTATTAGTGAACTCCATTCTGGATAGAAAACTGCAGAGACAAGTTCTCTGTTCTAGTCTAACTAGCTGGATGGCGAGAGATGTTGTCTGCACCTCTCTGTAAGCATGGTGTAAGATGGAAAATTAGGTGAAATAATGATAGGAAGGCAGAGGAAAAGCAGGAAGGAAGGAAGTTCCTTGAGAGTTGTGATCTACACATCAAAGGATTGGTGTATGAGCAGTGGAGAGAAAGTGCCCAATGTCTTGACCCCGTCTAGCAATCTGACTCACTGCTCACACCCCCTGTGCCATTGAGGCAGGAGACAGTGCAAAGTCCTTTACTTCCAACACTGCCATGATGCCATCTGCTTCTTTGGTTCTAATACTCCCATCCCAGCTGTGTTCCCACTGTCAAGGTAAAAGAACAGAAGTGCTGCATGCCCCCACCCTTCAGAGAGGAAAAGCTATTTGGGGAGGGCAGTTTAGACTGGGAAATGATTGGCAAGAAAAAGACAGAACATCTCTTCTCTCATGTTGCAGCTGTCTTCAGATTCACAGCTAGGCTTGGAGATTCAAGTGCACTGAATCCCAGATTCGGCCTAAATCTAGGCGCATTCAGGCATATTCAGGCCAAAATCTGCCCGAATATTTGTTGCCAGAATATGAGCCGTGCCCAATGCAAGGCGTTTGGGCTTTTGGGGGTATTTTGTGTGTGTGTTTTGAGCATTGTGACCTGCAGGGGGCGCATTTTTAAAGTGCATTTTTAAATTTTTAGGGTCTCATCCGGAGACTGTTCTCATGATGTCACCCAAGTATGGTGAAGTTTGGTTCAGGGGGGCCAAAGTTATGAACCCCCAAAGTGGATGCCCATCCCCCATTGTTTCCAATGGGAGCTAAAAGGAGATGGGGGCTACCCCTTTGAGGGTCCATAACTTTAGCCCCCCTGAACCACACTTCACCATACTCAGGTGGTATCATCAGGACCGTCTCTGTATGAGACCCTGAAATTTTGGTGCCAGTAGCTTTAAACATGTGCCCCCTGCAGGCCAAAATGCAAAACCCCACAAAAATAAAAAAATCAGACGGACCTGAATATATTCAGATATCCTAATATATTCAGACATGCTGAATCTAGTATTTGGGTTTATTCAAGCTTACAGATACTTTTATGCCCGAATAACCCCAAATCTGGATTTTACCGAATATTTAAGGTATTGACAACTGATCAAGAGATGGTTCATGTGTCTGTCTTGCCTAACATGAATAAAGCATGAATATGAAGTAAGCAGATGACATTTATTGTGTAGGGCTGAAGGCCAACATAATTAGGACATACAAAAGGGAACAGGAGACCAAACTTGCAAACAAAAAAAAACGGTAAATGAAGCAATATTAAAGGTAAAGTTGTGCAAGCAATCCAGTGTCATAAAGTGGACATGTAACACTATCATGACAACGAGGATGATTGCAGGATTGGAGCACCTTCCTTATGAGGAGAGGCTGCAGCGTTCGGGGCTCTTTAGTTTGGAGAGGAGATGTCTGAGGGGGGATATGATTGAAGTCTATGAAATTATGCATGGGGTAGAAAATGTCAACAGAGAGAAATTTTTCTCTCTTTCTCACAATACTAGAACCAGGGGGCATTCATTGAAAATGCTGGGGGGAAGAATTAGGACTAATAAAAGGAAACACTTCTTCACACAGTGTGTGATTGGTGTTTGGAATATGCTGCCACAGGAGGTGGTGATAGCCACTAACCTGGATAGCTTTAAAAAAGGTTTGGGCAGATTTATGGAGGAGAAGTCGATCTATGGCTACCAATCTTGATCCTTCTTGATCTCAGATTGCAAATGCCTTAACAGACCAGGTGCTCAGGAGCAGCAGCAGCAGCAGCAGAAGGCCCTTGCTTTCACATCCTGCATGTGAGCTCCCAAAGGCACCTGGTGGGCCACTGCGAGTAGCAGAGAGCTGGACTAGATGGACTCTGGTCTGATCCAGCTGGCTTGTTCTTATGTTCTTATGTTCTAAAAGTCTTCAATTCAGGTATAATCTCCAGTTGCCTTCCTGCCAGTGAAGAAAGATCTCAGGAAGGACCATTGGCCAATGACAAATTGTAACTCGATACAACATACCCGAAGGAAACACAAACCTGCATTCAAGGCAAGCAAACCCTGCACCGTTTTTATGACAACCTAACATTTAGGAATAAAAACTAGGACATTCCGACTTTGCTTGGCCATTTGTCAGAATGCCGTGCTTTTATTTCTGTGACGATTTTAGTGTCCATTAGTAGAATGCAGACAAGTGCTGCTGAGGTTTTATCCAGTTTTTCAAGAGAGGTGCGTTTACAGAGATCGATTTTATTTTCAGCAACCCCTCTCCACCGTGATAAAAAGCCGAGACGTCTTCCTCGCTAATCTGCAGAGCTGAATCAAGCACTTTGAATTAAGACCTGACAGACTTGCAGGCCAGCTCTCCAGACAGACTTTGTTTGTATCACCTGCTCAGGACTCTTCCCTTTACATTGACAGGTGCTTGAGAGGGACATTTTTGCACTCTTGTAGGGACTAACAGTGCAGTAACAAGAGGGGAGGAGAACTACCGTATTTCCCCGAATATAAGACAGTGTCTTATATTAATTTTTGCTCCCAAAGATGTGCTATGTCTTATTTTCAGGGGATGTCTTATTTTTCTGTGTTCTGTTTGTCAGGCATGCTTCCAAACAAAAACTTTGCTATGTCTTACTTTCGGGGGATGCCTTATATTTCGCACTTCAGCAAAACCTCTATTATGTCTTATTTTTAGGGGATGTCTTATATTCAGGGAAACAGAGGAGAATAGCATGGCTAAGGAAGGGTCTACAGATTAAACACAGTTGGAATAATCTTCCATCTGGAAAAAAAGATGCAACCAGATTCTCAGACATCAGCTCAGCTGAACTGTGTGTGCAGCCAACAAACAGAAACGAATGAAACCAGAAGTGGGAAAAATTACGTATGATGGAAACAAAACTCATAAAGTAGTGTGCGACTTTCTTCAGAAATGCAAACGTTTCATGTTACTTTGTGAGTTTCAGGTAGGCCATATGTGGGTATTTATAACGTCACAATTCCTATTTCCCAGCCCCCTCTTATATTCCTTAGGGTTGCCAACTATGGGTTGTGAAATAGCTGGAGATTTTGTGGGGTGGAACCTGAGGAGGGGAAGTGAGGGGGAAGACTTCAGTGGGATATAATCAGAGGTGGGATCCAGCAGGTTCTCACAGGTTCCCAAGAGTAGGTTACTAATTATTTGTTTGTGCTGAGAGGGGATTACTAATTGGTGATTTTGCCACGTGATTTTTGCCTCAATTATGCCCCTCCTTTCAGCAGTAGCGCACTTGAAGCAGTCTAGCAGGAGGTGCACCGGCGTGCGTGGCAGCCTGTGCCTGCGTGCATTTAGAGTTTCCTCACCTAAGCGACCGACCTCAAGCGAGCGGCTGCTGCCACAGCCCCTCAGCTTCCAGGAATGCCTCCCACTCCTCCTGGAATGCCTTGCCCCACACCCTCTTCATGTCGTGGTGGCCCCACCCAGCTCCCATTGGCGCTAAGCGCCATTGAAGCTCTTGAATCCCACCACCATGGGAACCTGTTACTAAAATTTTTGGATCCCACCACTGGATATAATGCTATACAGTTCACCTTCCAAAGAAGTCACTTTGTTGGATCTTTGTTGCCTGGAGATCAGTTGTAGTAGCAAAAGATCTCCAGCAATCATCTGGGGTAGTTTACCCCTTACCTTTGCTCTGTATCCCCCTTCACACTGCTGCCCGCAATTGCACCTCCTCTTCCTCTCCTTTATGGTGCTGGGTGGCACCTGCCGCAAAGCCTGATGAAATTTTGGGTCCTAAGGAAAAGCAAAATATCACCCAAACACTGATTTTCCCACATTATCTGCACATACACAGACCTCACTCTTTAAGATTTTTGGATTTTACCCATCCGATAGTTAATATATACACATGTACAAAATAGGGTTTTTTCTCTGCAAACATAAGGATTCTCAAGGCTTTAGAACTCTTTTATAGCAACGGCTGATCATATTGTGTGGATGTTTTGATCTGGAAGGGGCAATCCCTTGACTGACTTTGATCTGCAAGGGGCAATCCCTTGACTTTGTTTGTTTGGTTTGTTTGGGAGCAGCAGTGGCGTAGTGGCTAAGAGCAGTGGCTAAGAGCAGGTGCACTCTGATCTGGAGGAACCGGGTTTGATTCCCAGCTCTGCCGCCTGAGCTGTGGGGGCTTATCTGGGGAATTCAGATTAGCCTGTGCACTCCCACACACGCCAGCTGGGTGACCTTGGGCTAGTCACAGCTTTTCGGAGCTCTCTCAGCCCCACCCACCTCACAGGGTGTTTGTTGTGAGGGGGGAAGGGCAAGGAGATTGCAAGCCCCTTTGAGTCTCCTGCAGGAGAGAAAGGGGGGATATAATTCCAAACTCTTCTTCTTCTTCTTCTTCTTCTTCTTCTTCTTCTTCTTCTTCTTCTTCTTCTTCTTCTTCTTCTTCTTCTTCTTCTTCTTCTTCTTCTTCTTCTTCTTCTTCTTCTTTGTATACTGGCTTTACTGTCCCATGCAGATTTTTCTATCAGGTTGATTTCAGATCTCTCTCTTTTCTTCACTGTTCTGCCCAGTACATCTGGAACCTTGCTACTCCTTTTATCAATCGGGGGGGGGGGGGCGGGAGAGCAGTTTATTCACATCTTGTCTGCCATCCAAAGCTTCTTTCCAAAACCAAGAACAAAGCTGCAGTAACAGACACACTAAAAAAAATAAAAGAAAGGCAGCCCACCCAATTAAAAATATTGAAAGCCCGCAAATAAGGCCACAATTCAGTTTCCTCCTTTGCACAAAAAAAATGCAGTCAGCCCTACGTGATTGGCATTTGCCTGCTCCTTTCTTCTGCTATAAGCCAGGAGGTAGGACTTTGCCATCACCCCTGCAGTGAGATGCTCAAAGCACCAGCGGTTACATTCTTGCAAAGGCTGCCGAAAGCCTTTGTTATCTGTCCAATTTGGCTCTCGGTGACTTCAGAATTACTCCGCTTTCTCCCAAGGTCTGCTGTTTACGAGGATAAGTGCCCTGATCCCTGGCTCTTGCCGAGAGCAGCAAATGTTCCCTTGTAAAATCTGGAGTGTCCCTTTCGTGGCCGAGGGTTCCCCATTGACCTAATTATTGGTTGCTTTTTGAACCGCAACATGGGCTGGTGCCGCGCAGCAAGCAAACAACCAAGGATGGATAATCCTTCATGAAAGAGATTGAGAAATCCCCTGGACAGGCCACGTCAGGCTTTGAGGCTACCTTAATCTTTTATAAGATCTCTTACAGCTTCAGGAGGCCAAGGCGTGCTGCTGGTACACGGTCTCTGCTAAGCCCCCCCATCCACCCCCTAGTGAAGAAGAGAATGTTCCTTCCTTGCTCTCAATGACATTATTGCTGATTTCTCGCTGACTTTCTAGAGGGGCATGACCTCCCTTTGTAATTCTGACTGATGCCTTCCCTCGTGCCTTATACTTTGGCTCAGTGGACTTTTATTATGGATAGCACTGCATTTTGCAATTGAGGGAGGGCTGGAAATGAACTCCCCTCTGTTTGGAACATCCAGGATATTTCGGAGCTGAGTCTAAACATTCTCATCAAGTTGGATTTGGTTTATCACAAACTCATCACACATCTTTCTCCCCTTCTGGCTTTTGAAAACACCCATTTTTTCTTAAAAAGTCAACCATTTCAATAAACTGAATACAATTTATATTTAAAACATATTTTTATTTTCATTAATAGGAGATGAAAAATCTATATGAAATAATATGAAACAAGCATAAAAAATAATATAAGCAGAGAACAGATCTAAACTTGATTACAATTCTGGAAACGTAAAAGGTGACATAATTAGAAGAAGAAGAAGAAGAAGAAGAAGAAGAAGAAGAAGAAGAAGAAGAAGAAGAAGAAGAAGAAGAAGAAGAGGAGGAGGAGGAGGAGGAGGAGGAGGAGGAGGAGGAGTTTGGATTTATATTCCCCCCTTTCTCTCCTGCAGGAGACTCAAAGGGGCTTACAATCTCCTTGCCCTTCCCCCCTCACAACAAACACCCTGTGAGGTAGGTGGGGCTGAGAGAGCTCCAACAAGCTGTGACTAGCCCAAGGTCACCCAGCTGGTGTGTGTGTGGGAGTGTACAGGCTAATCTAAATTCCCCCAATAAGCCTCCACAGCTCAGGCAGCAGAGCTGGGAATCAAACCCGGTTCCTCCAGATTAGATACACGAGCTCTTAACCTCCTACGCCACTGTTGTTCCCAATAAAATGAATATTCCATAAAAGCATAACATACTCAATGGGAAGATAATGATTTTTTTTGAAAAATATGTAGCTATTTTTACTACTATTATTATTTTCAATATATTTTCTTTTTAAATATAATTTCCATTTTATTTTAAACATCTTTTTTCCAACCCAATTCTTTCATCGCTGAGCCTAAGCAAAGTTTAATTATTTTATTATTTAAACAGGGTCAGTATTCTACTTCATCAGTTATTACTGTTTCATTCATGAATAACATGAGAAAATCTTGACATTCTTGATCAAGTCTCTAACAATTTATATTTTTAAATAATCATTTTTTTACCCATAAAACAACCGACCAAAAAATACAAACATAAAAAACACACCCAGCCTTTTTTAAAAAAAATTAAAAAAAATTATTAATAAATTTACATATTCAAGTTAATACAGATTCCACATTTTCAAAGTTTCAACTCAGCTATACATTTACTTTCTATTCTATGTGTGGTATAACCATAATTGAAACATAACTGAAATTTATAAAGTTATTTCAGAAATAATGTAACAAAGTACACTCCCCCACCAACCCCCCCTTAAGAAAAAAAGAAAGAAGGAAAAGAAAGAAAAAAATATAAAGAGAAAAATGAGAGAGAGAAAAAACAAACAAACCCAACCACCATTGTGTAAAAAAAAGTTCCAGAATAAGGAAGAAATTGAGAGAGACCTCCCCTTAGCCTCCTTTCTGTTAGATAAACCATATTTCTTGGGGTTATATTACATTAAATTAGTTAACGTATTGTTTTCTTTACTTAATTCCTTATAGTCTTCTTTTCTTTAAATCAACACTGTAGATATATATTTACATTCTTATATTCTTCTCTTGATTGAAGAAATTGTAACAAAGGTTGCCAAAAAAACACACACCCAGCCTAATGCACAACATATATTGACTTCCAGATATCTCATCTTTGATTAAAAGTTAACTCAAGAGTCATGCATATAATTAAATCATTAGTTCAATGGTTATTTCTTAAATGTGTTCTAGTGTTCCTCAAAGTTCAAACCTTGCCACTACTTCTCTGATTCAATAGATTTTCACAAAATATTTTTAAAAGGTCACCAGTTTTCTTTAAAAAAATGTCCAAACTGTTATCTTTTATTACTGTAATCAACTTTGCCATTTCTGAATGTTCTGTAACTTTCAGAATCCAGGAAAATTGGTGATTCAGTAAAGCTGAATCAGTAAAAAAAAAGCCTGAATACAAAAAACCTGAAAAAGGCCAAATACAAGCTGCACAGAAAACCCCAAGCTGAATACTTTAAAAATTCAATAAGCTGAATATCTATTCGGCTTATGGGATTTTGGCTATTTAAAGTTTAAAGGAAGCCTTCCATAGCGGCTAGCCACTTGGACTCTCTTTAAACCAACTTTATTTTTTTCCAACCAGAGAAACACCCCCCCCCCAACACCCAGAGAATCCCCCTTCACCTTTCTTACCAATTGCTTAGTGCCTGTTGGGTTTTCTGATGGGGTCTGGGTGTACATGCCTCCATCTCGGTTCTGGCTGAAGAGGACTGTGATGCCTGCAGTGTACTGGCCTGCAAAGGCCTACATGAAGGCACAGTTGTCCCTTGCTTGCGGGAGAACTGTGAACTTCACTATGGACATCTGGACTTGTTGGCATGCAGAGAGGCACTGGTGGCAACTCAATGACATTCCAGGTCTGGGGGAACATTTCAGTGCTAGGCAGGGACAGGGTGAATGGGCTAGCTATTGCCTTGCTTTGCTCCATGCTGAGTACTCAACAAGGCACACACATCGGACAACATCGCTGTCACCTTCCAACCACAGCTACAGATGTGGATAGGCAGGGACCTCACCATGGGCTTCATGGTGACCAACAGCAACAGCAGGCAGTGAGAAGGGCATTGGGCCTGAAGCACATTTACTGTGCTCATGTTGAAGGATGCCCTTGACCTAGGTTCAGTAGAAAATCCCAGGATGGATGGTGAGGCTCGTGCGTTCCAGTACCTCCTTCAGAAATGGAAGCACATCACAGGTCACTTCTCACAAAGTATGATGGATCTTCATTTGCTGCATGAGAAGCAGGTATTGACAGGCTGATCAATGACATAACCACTCTCTGGAACTCTACCTATGCCATGCTTGAGCATTTGGTGGAGTAGAAGGAAGCCTTCACCACCTTATTCCAAGAGACTGAGGTGGTGCAGAGAGAGAGCCAACTCCACCAGAAGGACTGGTTGACTGTCTCTCAGACAGTGCAGGTCATTAAAGATTTGCTTTCTCTCCCTCCACCCCATCCACACCCTTCCCAGCAATGCTGACTGAGTACTGGGCTGTCTAGAGAGTCCCAGCAGCCCAGCATTCTGTTAGCAAGTCTTTCTGTCCCATTACCCCCACCCAGCCAGCACCCTTCTCAGCATTGCAGAGTGCTGGGCTGCTTTGGACTCTCCTAAACAGCCCAGCATGATCCCTGAATGCCGCCGAATGGAGTGGTGGTGGTGGATTCTTTAGTTTGTTTTTTCTCTTTCTTTAAACACTGTTTAAAGTGAGTGCAAGTGGCTAGCCACTTGAACTCCCTTTAAACAATGTTTAAAGAAAGAGTAAAAAAACCTAAAGAATTCACCCCGCAGAAAAACTCCCCAATACTTACCTTTCGGTGCCTGTCAGTGGTGCATTGTTTTGACTAGCAGCACCAAAATGGCAGGGTATCTTCCAAACACTTTCCTGATGATCCCACCCAAGTATGCTAAAGCTTGGTTTAGGGAGTCCTATTTTATGGATCCTCAGAAGGGTAGCCCCCATCTCCTATTAGCTCGAATTGGAAACAAAACCAAACGTCACAAAACTTGGGTAATATCAGCAGGAAAGTATCAGGATGATACTCTGCAATTCTGGTGCCACTAGCCTAAAAATGGTCCCCCCCCCTACAGGCCAAAACCTAAAAAAAACCCCACAAATACAAAAAAATTGAGACAGACTCAAATTATTCGGGATATCCGAATGTATTCGCGTATACCAAATATGGCATTCAGTTTATCCAGGCATACAGATAATTTTATGCCTGAATAAAGCTGAATCAAAATTTTACCAAATATATTTCAGTATTGCTCAACCCTACAGTACACCACAGTGGCAATCAAGCTGAGATTGTGCCCACTGCGGATTCTTCCTTTTCATTCTCATTTCTCCAAGAAAATGTTACCATACTAAACCTCCCTCTGCCCAATCTCCAATGCCATCGTTATTGGTTTAACTGAGAAGATCATATATTTTCGGAAAGACTGCAGTCAATGTGACTTAGGACACAATGTGGATGAGAAGTGTGTCTTTTTGCAGGTCCTCCTTTTAACCCACACCATTTTTTAAACGTCAGCTCCTATAGCAATTTGCGGGGCTTTGGTTTTTTTTAAAAAAAAAACTGGTAATGACAAAACGCTATGGCATTGTACTGTTATAACAAGCAATTGCAACAGAATACTAGTGCCAACTTTAATCTTCTTTTTAAAATCTCATCTTTTTCCTTGCAGGGTTATTAGGGGAAATGTAGCAGCTTCCTATTCCTTGCAATGAAAAAGGTCAGAGAGTTGCTTTGTAACCAAAATGAAAGCAGGGAACTCATGAATAGTGGCAGTAAATTGCTGCAATTTTATAACACTATAGTGTTCTTTTATTGGCTTCCAGTAGAGGAAAGACATGGTGGCCACAGGGGTTTGAGTCAAGGAAAGTGTAGAGAAAAACGTGGACACTGAGAATGTTAGGCTCATTCCGCACATGCAGAATAATGCACTTTGAAGCTGTGCAGAATAGCAAAATCCACTTGCAAACAGTTGTGAAAGTGGTTTGAGAACGCATTATTTTGCGTGTGCGGAAGGGACCTTAGAGGCATTGGTACCAGCAACAAGAACTAAACAGAATCATTTCCATATTGATGTAACCCAGAAGTATAAGAGCAAAGGAAAGACCATGCAAAATGAAGCTAAGAGGTCAAGTAGTCCAGCACCTTCTTTTGAGTATTGATGAACCAGATGCTTTTGGGACCAGCACTACCCTACCAATTATCCTATGGCATGAACTGTGTGTTGCTATTGTCACAAAGATTTTTTTTCTTCTGCTAATTCTGAGATTGCTTCCTTTTTAAACAAGCCCCTCCAACAATAATTCTCATATAGCACGTTGTAACTTATTTTTACAGTGTTTCCTGCAAGCCAGGAGGAATGAGTTAAAATGTTTGCTTTGTTTTAATTATACCGAGTTGCAAAATCAATAAGGCCCCGCTTTAAAGCACGGCTTTTTAACGATATGACCGATTAATCTTTACTAGTTGCTTTTACAGACCCCTGAAACAATAAGCGTCTTTTTATGGTCCATTCTGCCTGATTTGTTTTGGATCAATGGTTATTGATCCCAAAAAAAATGTGCATGCCCCAGGGCAGGGGCTCCAAGGCACAGAGGGACAGAAAAGACTCCCAGGGGGACTGGCGAGGAATTTGAGGCAGCTGGAACCAGAAAGCTCTCTTCTTGCTGACAGGCAGAGGTGAGATTGTCTTGATGGACATCTCCATCCAATGCAGCTGATCCTCTTTAATTCTTCCCAGCTAGCATTCCACTTTTCCTGTCCTCTTACAACCAGATCTGATGCATGCTTAATTCAGTCCTAAATTCCACTGAATTCAATGGGACTTACTTTACAGCATGTGATCATTAGTGGGTGGGCGTCAGGGGACACGTCTTGTTTTGCCCCAAAACACATTAGTCCAAATATCAGCACATGTATTTGGACTCAGAATGTCAGTGTGCTGATCAGTGGCGGGATCCAAAAATTTTAGTAACAGGTTCCCATGGTGGTGGGATTCAAACTGTGGCATAGTTTCAATGGGGCTGGGCGTGGCATGATGGGGGTGTGGTCAGGCATTCTGTGGGTGGGGCATTCCTGGGGGGGCTGTGGCAAGGATGCAGCTGCTGCGCCAGTCTTTGGGCAGGAAACGAATGCACGCAGGCGCAGGCTGCCACGCACGCTGGTGCACCTCCTGCTAGACTGCTTCAAGTTCTGCGTGCTACTGCTGAGAGGAGGGGCGTAACGAAGGCAAAAATCACGTGGCAAAATCACCAATTAGTAACCCCCTCTCGGCACACACAAATAATTAGTAACCTACTCTCGGGAACCTGTGAGAACCTGCTGGATCCCACCTCTGGTGCTAATGTATTTATTTCCATTTTACCTCACCTTTCTCCCCAATGGAGATCCTAAGAGACTTAAATCATTCTCCTCTTCCCTGTTTCCTCCTCCCAACAAACCCTGTAAGACAGCTTAGGGACACAAGCATGTGACTGGCCCAAGGTCACCCATCAAGCTTCCCTGGCAGAGTGGGGATTCGAACTTGGGTCTCTCACATCCTAGTCTGACTCTAAAAACATCAGACCAATGGTTCCTCTAGTACACCATTTTGTTTCCAGGAGTGCCTACTGAGATGCAGCAGTGAGGTCCACGGGGCAGGCCTGCATAAAAAATCCTTCACTTACTGATTCCTTCCCAGCATGTGACAAGCCAAGGAATTGTACTTCTGAACTGGGTTTCACTGACTAATAGCCAGCAATAGCACTGTCCTCACTAGACCTGTTCCCAAAGGACCTTTCCTCAATAGACCTATCTTTGACCCTTTCTGCATGGGCCTAATACAGCACCCTGGGAATGGCAAAAACGCCGTCCCCAGGGAGCTGTTCACATGGGAGGTGCAGCTGCTTCGCCCGAGCGAGGTTTTGGGGAAACAGCGGCTTCCAACTGGAAGGCGCCATCCCTCCCCCCTGTTCCAATCGACTTACCTTCCCTGCGACCATCCGGTGCATAGCCGAGGCCTGGGGACACGCCCCCACTGCCCTGCGACTTCGGAGCAGTTGCGCAGGGCTGGGGGGGCATGTCCTCTGGCCTCGGCGACATGCCAGACGGTCACAGGAAAGGTAAGTTGATCGGGCGACGACGCAGTGCGGCGCCGTTGTCCCGGTAGTTTCTGGGACCGTTCGTGCGAACCGTCCCAGGGGGCTTGGGTCAGCGTCATGTATGCCGACCCAACCCCCACCATGGCCGTGCGGAAACAGCCTTTGATAGAACTACCCCCATTCCTTTTCATGCCCCCCCCATCACAGTACATGTTGTTACACATGTTTGAGTTGCAGCTTTTCTGCCAGAAAAATCAGACCCATTAAAAGGTTAAACATGCTTTTCAAAATACCAACATATAAGTTTGGTTTGTTCCTTAAATAACTGAAAACTTTTATAGCCTGCTGCTCTCCAAAATGGACTCAACGCAGCTGACAACATTTTTTGGGGGGGGTGGGGGAAGGAGTAGATCTCCCTAACAGGAAAAAATGTTACCAGCTAAATTTCTGCAGACCAAGAAATTGCTGAAGGCAGAGGAGCTCTGCCACACAGAAAAATGGCAACTGTAATTTCCCAGTTCCATCTCTCTGACACTATTCAACCATACCTTTTTGTCAAAGGGAAATGCTTAAAAGGTATGGACCCTCTGCCAGGAAGTTAGATGAGGCAACTCAGGGGTTTGGATGAACCTTGTTTGCCACTAGTATTGTGGGCCAAATGTATTTTCTGCCAGGATTCTATCCAATGGGAGATGCTTCTGACCTTTCCAGATAATGTCTGTTGCCGTTCCCGCATTTCATGTGTCTGTAGAAATACATTCTGGCTCCAGTTACACATTGCAGATTCTTTACAGTGTGCAGATCCTTCCAAATGTCTGGGTCCAGTCAATGCAGAGGAATTGGCCCGAGGGACTTAAAAAGCCATTGTGTTCGGGCTGATTGGCTGTCTTTTTTTGTCTCTGTGTTGTAAGTTTCTCTGAAATCGCCAGCGAACTGTTATTTGTGAAAGATGTGGGGGGAAAATGTTGGGATCCAGACAGACAGTACAACTTGTCTGTAGGGGGTCTCTGCTTATATTGTGGGACTCCTCAGTTTGGGGCAGCCGCCAGGGGATGTGGCTATTTAAGGCAGAAATCCTAGTTACTGGCTGCTCACTCTGTTGTGACATCATGGTGAGACAAGCTAGAGGAGTAGGAACTTGGCTAATTCAAAAATCTGAATCAAGAAGATAAGTGATTTGCAATTATTTTGAAACCCCCTTGAAATCAACGTCTTCATCCTTACAACTCCAACCCAAAGCTTCCTTATGCTGATTATGAAGCCGGAGGTGGGGTGGGGGGGTTACATTCTAACCAAGGAGAAACATGTGTGAAGGAGTGTTGCTCTTAGCACCCAGTAGTCAAGAGTTCAAGATACGAAAGAAAATCAAAAGCCTTCATTGCATGGTTGAGATTTCCCATTTTGGATAAAAAAAAGTTGCATAAAGTTCTGTACAGCAGCATCACATAATGGCCTATCACAACTTTTTTTTAGGACTGCAACTCCCAAAATGTACCCATTTGTTATCCAAAATGCTGGAGTAAAAGGTTAACAAGTTCTATTGAGAAAAGTAAAAATAATAAAATTGCAACCATACAAATTATCAAAACACAGGCCCTTTCCGCACGGGCCATTTGGGCGTCCCTGCATCGGCAGGAATTCTGCCGGTGCAGGGGTGGGGGCCATTCGCACAGAAGCGTGCGAGCAGCCCCCACAGAGGCCGGCGCAGGAGAGGTCGGAGGACAGAGAGGGAGGGTCTTCGGAGGCCAGCAGGGAGATGAAGGCGACTAGGTGAGTGGGAGAGGGACGGGGAAAACAGCGCATTACTGGGAGGTTTTTGGAGGTGGCCTGATGCCGCCCTGGGGGAGGGGGAGGGGAGCCAGGTCAGTGCTGCTGCGTTTTCGCAGCGCCGCCTGTGAGAACGGCTCCCTGGGGACGGTGTTTTTGCCGTCCCCAGGGCGCCGTTTATGGCCCGTGCGGAAAGGGCCACAGAGACAACACACAGTCCTAAGATACAGATAGTGTTGAGGGTATTGGTCTGGGATGGAATGGGATTTTGGGGGAATGAAAGGCTATAATTACCTTATCCTGAAGAAGGGATCTAAAAAGCAGAGTTCAATGCCTGCACTGAGCTCCAAGGAGAAAGTGTAGGAAGCAGGCAGGCAGTGTAACTGAAACAGGGCAATTCAGAATACATTGGGCACAGCATAACCAGACCAAAGGTTTAGTTCAAAAATGCTGAGCACTGACTGCAGAGTGGACGGCTAATTTATAGGGAAGACCTGTGAGGCAGTAACAGTTCTGCGCGCTACTGCTGAGAGGAGGGGCGTAACGAAGGCCAAAATCACGTGGCAAAATCACCAATTAGTAACCCCCTCTCGGCACACACATATAATTAGTAACCTACTCTCGGGAACCTGTGAGAACCTGCTGGATCCCACCTCTGAGTGTGTGAGCCTGCAGAGAGAGGAAAATCAGGGTGCAGACTGCACAGTGAAATCCCCTCCCTCTCACCTTCTGAGGCCTTCCTTCCAAGGAACAGTGCTACATCAGGATGCATAAACAAATCTGAAGGGTCACTGAAGCAGGAATGTAACATTTACTCCTGTGTTAAATTTGCAAAATAGATACATGCTAGATAGTTTTGATCTACTTTGTATGGCTGCACCGACAGAGGCGTAGCAAGGGGGGAAAGCACCCAGTGCACCAGTGCATCCTCCACCCCCATCCCACCCCAGAATTCCCCCGTCCTGCTCTGGAACACCTCCCCCATGCCCCCAGAATGCATTTGCAGGGGTGCGCGCCCACTGCATCACGCACCTCCATCGCCCCCTTGGAGCTATTCTTCTGCCAACAGACAGTGCTTGCATTCTTGTTATGGTGTTACACTGTGGTGCTTTGGTGGGAATCAGGGCTGGCTAACATGCCCGCTGTCTTTTTTTCTCCATTTTTAAATTTTCTCAGCATACGCGAAAACAAAAAAATCACCACCGCATCAATACAAAATAAGAATAATAATAAATACAAATAATAATACAATACAAAATAAGAATATAATAAAATACAAAAAAGGGGAAAAAAACAAATAATGATTTCTCACTATCTCACTGAATTCTATTCCATTCTAGGTTCGTGCATCTATTTAAAATGGAAGAGTTTATCAGTTACATACTTTATCATTTCTAATATTCTATTTCAATCTACTGTTTTCTTTTAAATCTCAAATCCTGCAATTATTTCTCTTCTACCATTTTTTTCAGTAGGTAATTCACAAAACGATTCCAGTTTTCTACAAACCTCTCTGTGTTACTGCCCTTTAATAAAGTTGTTAATTTTGCTATTTCTCAATATTCTGACCTTCTGTATCCAATCTTCCTTTGTTGGTATTGTTTCCTCTCTCCATTTCTGCACATACAATTTCACTGCAGCATTACACAAGTACATGAAAAGCAATTTATTTTGATTTGGGATATCATCTCCCAATAGTCCCAATAAAAAAACTTTAGGTTTTTTCTTTATTGTTATTTTCTGATTTTTTTACATTTCTTTCAGTATCATGTCCCAAAAGGATTTAGCCTCTGTATATAGCCACCACATATTAAAAAAGATCCCTCATGTTTTTGGCATTTCCAACATCTATTAGATATACCTTCATGCATTTCTCCCAGTTTTTTTTGGTGTCAGATACCATTTATACATCATTTTATGATAATTTTCTTTATAACATTTATAATGTTGCAAACTTCAAATCACTTTTCCATAGTCTCTCCCACTACTCCATATTTATATTCCTGCAAATATTCTGGCCCACTTAATATTACCAACTTTACACCTTCATCCTCTGTATCCCATTTCAATAACATCTTATATATTTTACTTATCAATTTCTCATCACTTGTACAAACCTTACTTTTGAATTCTGTCATTTGTGTAGCAAAACTCACATCCTTTCGTTCAGTTCTAAACATCTCCAGAAACTGATAATAACAAAACCAGTTTTTTTTACAATATCTGTTATCTCCTTCATAGAGTTAAGTTCCCATTTGTCAGTTTTAAAGTTCAGCAATTCGTGATATGTAGGCCATTTCTCTTGCTTATTCACTTCTTTCCTAGAACAAGCTTCAACTGGGGCAACCCTAATGGCATTGCATTTGCTATGAATTTTTTATATTTCAACCACACCCAGAGAAGATCCTAATATTATTTATTTATTTATTATTTGGATTTATTAACTGCTCCACCCCCGTAGGGCTCTGGGCGGTATACAACATTATTCCATAACACAGAAACTATAATAAGGGAGCACATAAAATAAAATTAAACAGTCTCCAATAAATACAAAAACTAAACCCCATTAAAACAGCGAACAATATACAAAAGGTGCTCAGCAATTAAAAAACCCCATTAAAACCCTCCCAAAGAAAAAAAAGGGGGCAATGGTGAGTCCCCCTGATGTTAAAGGGACCCCCGGAAAAACCAGGAGGGGGAGGGGGCACATCAGCGGCTGGACACTCCAAAAGCCCGGTGGAACAACTCAGTCTTACAGGCCCTGCGGAACTCACCCAAATCCCGCAGGGCCTGGACAGCTGGAGGAAGAGTGTTCCACCAGGCAGGGGCCAGGGCCGTAAAGGTCCTAGCCCGAGCGGAGGCCAGCCGCATCATAGAGGGGCCAGGGACCACCAGTAAATTATGATTAGAGAACTCTTTATGCATTTCCCCCTCGTTATACCACAAATAGCCATGCCATCCAAATCTCCTATCAAAACCCCTCCAGATCCAGAATTCTTGCATTATTCAGCAGCACCCATTCCCTTATCCATGTCAGTGCAACAGCTTCAAAATATAGTTTTAAGTTTGGCAGCGAGAAACCTCCTCTTTCCTTAGCATCTTGCATATTTTTACATTTAATTCTTGGTTTCTTTCCCTGCCTAACAAAGTGACTTATATCCTTTTCCAATTGCCTGAAACATGTTACAGAGCTAATTATTGGTATCGTTTGGAACAAAAATAACATGCTTGTTAATACATTCATTTTCATCACCAAGACTCAACTCAGCAAATATAAATCCAGTCTAGTCCATCTTACCAAGTCTTTCATCACATTGTTCCACACTTTAACACTATTCTTTTGGAATAGCATAGAATTTGTATTTGTTAACCACACTCCCAAATCTCACTCCACTCACCATGCATCCAGATAGTTGAGATCATCTGTTATGTTTGATCCATATTTTTAGTCAGAGGTGGGATCCAGCAGGTTCTCACAGGTTCCCGAGAGTAGGTTACTAATTATTTGTGTGTTCCGAGAGGGGGTTACTAATTGGTGATTTTGCCATGTGATTTTTGCCTTAGTACACCCCTCCTCTCAGCAGTAGCATGCAGAACTTGAAGCAGTCTAGCAGGAGGTGCACCGGCATGCATGGCAGCCTGCGCCTGCGTGCATTCGTTTCCTGCCCAAGGACTGGCGCAGCGGCTGCATCCTTGCCACAGCCCCACCCAGGAATGCCCCGCCCCTGGAATGCCCGGCCACACCCCCATCATGCCCCGCCCACCCCCATTGGCACTACGCCACAGTTTGAATCCCACCACCATGGGAACCTGTTACTAAAATTTTTGGATCCCACCACTGTTTTTAGTCAATATTTTAGTTTTAGTTTTATTCAGCTTGAATCCCACCAGATCCCCACATTCCTTTTTTTTTACTTAACAGTCTTGCCACATTTTGTACTGGTTCTTCTAGAATCCTCACTACATCATCTGCAAAGGCTTTCCATTTATAATGCTGCTTACCCACTCTCAGTCCCCTTATTAGATCATCACCTCTTATATTTCTATTAAAAATCTCTAACATTAATTTTAAAAGTAAGGATGAGAGAGGACATCCTTGTCTCTTTCCCATCAGCAGTCTTACAACATCGAACAATGCAGTCTTCAGTTGTGCGCTGCTTGTGGCATAGTGACCTCACACCAAATGGAATACAAACAATGGAACACAAATGGAGGGAGGGAGAGAAAAACAGAGAGGACAGACAAGATGAAAACACACAGAAGGGAAAGAAATGCTGAGTTGCGATGAAAGAGAACCGGAAAGATTGGCAGGCAAGGGAGAGAGGAAGAGACAAGGATATAAAAGAATTTAACAGGTTTGTTGGTTTGAGTCAAACTTGCATGGTCTGACCCAGTTCTTTTATGTTAAGGGGTGGAATTGCAGCTGCAGGACATATTTCATTTGCAAATCAGCTTTGACAGAAAGAAAAAGTTGGACATTAGTATTGACCTCTCCTGTTCAGGGTCTGGGGATTAAGACACTTTATTTCTGACATGCACTTCTGCTGACCGATCTTGCTTTTGTTATAGTGATGACTATTGATTAGCAAATGTTTTCCTGGCTTGTGAGTTAGAAGAGATGCACTCCAGGTTACAGGAAAGGATTCATTTGACTGTTTGGAAATGCTGGATGCAACGGAAACTACTTTGCAGTCAGCTTTGGATTTCCTATCATTTAGGTGATCATCTGTCCTTTGCAAACTTTATTACCTTGCTATTTCATCCATCATTGAGCTTTCTGAAATGTCTCTGATAAGGAGGATTTTGGTTTCGCTATAAACTACCCTTTTCTCGAAATCTGCGAACAGTCCACAAATTGGAAATAAAAAAGTAACTTTCTGCTGGCTGATCCCTCTCTCTTTTCTCCCTGTGTATTGTTATGTTGACTTAAAATGATCATGTTTACTCCACTGCTGTACATTAAGAACTAAGAGCTCCCACCAATGGGAAGAGATGCATCTCACAGTCCGGAAATGTTGGGTTGAGAGGAAAACACTTTGCACCATCAGCTCGGGATCTCAGTACTTTTTTTTAAAAAATGATTTCATCGTTAATGATGCGGCAGTTGCCTTCTGAGGGTGGGAACCACCAGGGTGAATCCTCTCCAATAACCACACTGGACACTTGCTGGGATAAACATTTTGGCCATAGCCATTTTATTAGCCAACCAAAACAGAAGCGTGAGGCGTAGCATGGGTCTTGATCTGGCCTGTCTGCTTCATAGCAAAGGTCCAAAGGGCGGGTGCCCTGTATTGGACTTCGCTCCGCTGAAGGGCTCTGCCGGGCATACGCTCCTGGCAAGAGGTGATCCCCATTTGCCGGTTCGGCAGGGCAGTTGCCTCTTGCTGCCATCGGCACTTCCAGATCATTACCCATGCGCCACCGCCAAACGGCTATGACAGAAACATGCAACAACTGAATGAACCCAGGGAGAGGTGGGTGGGCAAATCGCTGGCTGGCCGAAGCACATGGCCAGAACAAAGGAGGGCTTCCCCTTTAAAGGGTCAATCCGCCCTCCCCTCCTGGTGACATCAGCCCTTGCCCAACATGGCCCGGGCTTCGCTTCCGCCCTCAGTTAAGTGGAAGCAGTCACCTTGGCTCCACCCGTCCCACCCCCCAGAGGCAACCACAGCCGGTGGGTGATTCACAGCTGTCTTTAACAACATACACATATCAGATGGGGAAAGATAAATGCTAATAATAGGAAGCATAAAGTGACTTGTGATAGAGATAATAGTTGGGGAAATTCTGGAGATTTAAATTATTATTTTTAGTTGTTTGGAACATTTTATGCTACCTTTTCACCCAATCAAGAAGGGAAGCCAAACTTTGAGGAGTTCATGGGGTATCATGCCATAGAGTTCACCCTCCAAAACAGCCATTTTCTCCACTGGAGATCAGCTGTAGGAGATCAACTGTAATTCCACTGGAGATCAGCTGTAATTCCATCAGCTGTAATTCCATTTCTCCACTGGAGATCAGCTGTAGTTCCAGAAGATCTTCAGTCTTAAACTGGGAGCCAATAAAACTGTAATGTGTGGATGAAGACAAGAAGGACAGCTAAGCTAACTAACTAACTGAGGCTTGGGTGGATTTAATAAGTATTTATTATTATTACTATTATTTATTCGATTTGATAAACCGCCCTACCCCCAAAGGGCTCAGGGCGGTGTACAACAGCAATATAACAAGACAATAAAACAAATCGAATAGCCCCAATTCAAACAATACAAAACCTTAAAACTATTAAAACTATAGCAGCAGTAACCTACAAAAGTGAATAATAATAAAAGGCGTCTGGGATCAAACCCCAGTGGACAAACCCTGGGCGGGAGGGGGTAGGCAGATGGTCAGATATATAGCCAGTGCGCAGGCAGCAAAAGAGGGGCAGGCTCAGCGGCCGCCGCCCCCCCCAAAAGCCCGGTGGAACAACACAGTTTTGCAGGCCCTGTGGAACTCTCCGAGGTCCCGCAGGGCCCTAACTGCTGGAGGAAGAGCGTTCCACCAGGCAGGGGCCAGGGCAGTGATCGCCCTGGCCCGCGTGGAGGCCAGTCGGCCATATGTGAAACCATGGTAAGGACTTGGTGTGATTGGTAAATCACCTTCTAAACATGGTTGCAGAACCTGATTTCATGGATGGTAATTTTAGTTGGACCCTATAAACTTCTCAGCAATCTTAAGATCTACAACGAGAGCTCTTTGAAACAATCAATATGGCGCTGGTTGCTCAAGTGCCGTATTGATTGGTAATATTAGTTACCATCATTCGTGGCACATACCCCACTCAGACAAGCACACTAGTTATTGTTAGTATAATCAATCAGGGTATGCATCATGTCTGAATGGATCCTTTATAAGCTACCATGCGATTCTGGTTGTTCAACCGCTGAAGCAAACATTAGGGCCGTGGTGGCGAACCTTTGGCACTCCAGATGTTATCGACTACAATTCCCATCAGCCACTGCCAGCAGGGCCAATTGGAAACCAGGTAGGAAATCACTTCCTCAGAAGGCTCTCATTAGCAGGAATCATCTACTTCCTGGTCATAGTTTTCCTCATGGACGGAAGTGGGAAAATTTTGAAAACTGTTTTCTAAAAAAGCATACTTGCTTGACCTGTGGAATGATTAAAGAGCTTTTAGTTGATTAACTGTCTGGCTTTTAACCAATTAATCAATTGGTTGATTAAATTTGCATACATCTACATATTGCAGCGACTCCCTCAAAGCACTTTTCTGAAGGTCTCCTATGAAGGATGACAATCATGCTTTACGAGATAATATTTTAAACTCCTTGTATAGAGAAATAAAGGCTGTCGGGGTTTATTATTTACATCCAATGTGTGAGGCAATAAACTGAAGCTCAGTCAAGACAGGACCAAGATGTTGCTGATTGGTGCAGGTGCTGATCGAGGGTTTGAATCTGAGACTACCCTTCTCAAAGGTGCAGGGTTGCAGCTGGCTGGTATGGTGAGATCCCAACTTCCAAATGGCCAGGCAAATCTCCACTGCTGCATGTATGGCACCTTCTAATGCTTTCAGTGGATCACCAACTGTGGCCCTTCCTTGAGAAGTAGGACCTAGAAGAAGAAGAAGAAGAAGAAGAAGAGGAAGAAGAAGAAGAAGAAGAAGAAGAAGAAGAAGAAGAAGAAGAAGAAGAACAACAACAACAACAACAACAACAACAACAACAACAAGAACAAGAACAAGAACAAGAACAAGAACAAGAACAAGAACAAGAACAAGAACAAGAACAAGAACAAGAACAAGAACAAGAACAAGAACAAGAACAAGAACAAGAACAAGAACAAGAACAAGAACAAGAACAAGAACAAGAACAAGAACAAGAGTTTGGATTTATATCCCCCCTTTCTCTCCTGCAGGAGACTCAAAGAGGCTTACAATCTCCTTGCCCTTCCCCCCTCACAACAAACACCCTGTGAGGTAGGTGGGGCTGAGAGAGCTCCGAGAAGCTGTGACTAGCCCAAGGTCACCCAGCTGGCGTGTGTGGGAGTGCACAGGCTAATCTGAATTCCCCAGATAAGCCTCCACAGCCCAGGCGGCAGAGCTGGGAATCAAACCCGGTTCCTCCGGATTAGATACACGAGCTCTTAACCTCCTACGCCACTGCTGCTCCCTAGTCACAGTGATCACTTCTGTTCAGATTAGATGACTGCAGTTGTGCTACAAATGGAGTGGTCCGCTCCAGGTGGTGGCTGGAGATCTCTCAGAAATACAACTGTCTCCAGATGACAAAAAAAATTTCCCTGGAGCCAATGGCTGCTTTGGAAGGTGAAGCCTATGGCATTATACCCTGCTGAGGCCCCTCCCCTCCCCTCCCCTCTCCTCACCAAACCCAACCCCTTTCAGTCTCCACCCTCAAAATCTTTAGGTGTTTTCCAACCCAGAGCAAGTAATCCTTAGTGGGACCACCTGAGGCAATGGCGTGGACGCTGGTTCAGACCATAACAATTCTCAGATCATTCTCTCTCCCAGCTACTGGCCCCGAACTACAACTCCGCTGGAAGGCAAGGGGGCATTTGTATTGTCTGAGGAAAAATCCAGCCTTCCCTGTGGGAATCCCTCTCTGTTCCAAAGCTTCTTGATGAAGTTGGGCTGCATTTTCTCCACCTCTGTTTCCACCGACTCCAGCGTCACCCGGTCTGTTCCGCCTGGAACTTCAAACAGGATTCTTGCATAATACAGGCCCAACAAGCTTTTATTCCTCATTTCTCTGCAAGGTATACAGGGGGCAGAATTAGTGTGCAGTTTCTAAGAAACAAAAGAAAACAGAGAAAGATATCTAACCTGACTTGGAGACGACAATTAGCTGGCATCTGCTTTCTCTTCCCCAGCCCTCCTGAATAGTGGGTCGGAGCTAGAGCAGCCAAGCAGTGCCTAGTACAGTGGTGGCGAACCTTTTGTACTCCAGATGTTATGGATTACAATTCCCATCAGCCCCTGCCAGCATGGCCAATTGGCCATGCTGGCAGGGGCTGATGGGAATTGTAGTCCATAACATCTGGAGTGCAAAAGGTTCACCACCACGGGCCTAGTAACTTGTGGGAGGATTGTGGGCAGGGATATGGGGGGGGGGCTGTGACGTCAGCTGCAGCAGCATCACTTCCAGTTAAAAAAAGGAAGTGACATAAGGTAGCTCTATGAATGCCTGGAATCTCTACGGTTTCTGGAAATTCCAAGAGCTACGCTATGTCACTTCCAGGGTTTTTTTTGGGGGGGGGGGGCTTTTTTAAAAACCAGAATCTACCTATCACCAAATGTGCCACCACAGGTTTTTTCCCCCTTTCTGCTTCCAGGATGGGGCATCAAAGCTGGGGGAAATGGATGTGTGCATAGAGAGTGATCTCCGGCTGTCACACATACATCACAAAGAGGGAACAGCTCCTTTTCCATGTCCTTGTCTCCAGGTATGTCAGGAGGTCTCTGGAACCTTGGGGCTTTCCCCACTACAGAAGGGAGCTAGGGTCGACTCGGTTCCCTTCAGTGGAGGGCGATTCCAGGCTGTCCCCACAGATACTGAGTTGGCCCCCTGGAACCGAGCTAAGTGGGCGGGATCATCTTGGTGCCTGTTTCGCTCCTTGATCATAATTGGCGCTTATGTTATGGTGGGAAATGGGAGCATTCTTTTTTAAACAGTTTTTACAGTTTACAGTTACATGCCCACCACGACTCTCCCATTCTGTGCATGCCACAAAAGTGGCTCATGATTGGTTGAACGGATGAGGTGTCATTTCGATGCTTCACCACTTCGAAGCTTCGAAGCGGCATTGACCTTGTTCCGGCATAAAAGTGTAGTTCATAACTGCAACAAGGATGTCGCAGTTCTGAGGGGGGGGACTGAGACAAAACAATGTTGAGCTCGGTGGCAGTGGGGATTCACTGAGGCAAACCTAGGTAGAAACCAGTTCAACTCTGTCAGTGGGGAAAGCCCCCTTGACTCCTGGAGCCAGCCAGAATACAATCATCTAATAGGCTGAGGCTACAGACATCAGAGAGATTGGAAAACATATTGGCCCTGGACCAATGAGACGTTCAGCCGCCTAGCTGTCTCCAACTCACTAGTTCATCTCCATAAATGTCAGCCCATCCAAAGATGAAATGTTGTTTTCCCTCCCCTCCTCATGACACAAACCATGGCTGCCTGTTTATAGCAGAGATAGAAGTTAAAATATCACTTCCATCTTCATTGGCTACAAGATGGTTTTTATTCCCAGGTAAGAGGTCCCATGTGCAGAAATTGGGGTCCGGCCTAGTGCAATGGCACCACACTGGTGCACTTATATCACTCCTGATTAAAAAGGAAGGGGACATTGTAGCCCTTACAAAAACTCTGGTTTTACCATACGTAAAGGTTCCCTACGCAAGCACTGTATTAATATTGGCCCATGGGGGGACATCACATCACAATGTTTGCTAGGCAGACTATGTTTACGGGATGGTTTGCCATTGTCTTCTCCAGTTGTCTACGCTTTACCCCCAGCAAACTGGGTACTCATTTTCCTGACCTCAGAAGGGTGGAGGGCTGAGTCAGTTTTGAGCCGGCTACCCGAAACCGACTTCTGTCGGGATCGAACTCCGATCAGGAGCAGAGCTTGGATCACAGCACTGCAGCTTAACGCACTGCACCACAGGGTTGCTCTTTTTTTGCCACAGAGTTTTCATAAAATGCTGGAGCTTCTGTCGCTTCTGGTTTTTACCGGAAGTGACATAAGCATGCTAGGGTGACGCTGAAGCGAAGCCGGCATAGCGCTTGTGTGTGATCTATTTCTCTCCCCTCCCCCACCCACCCACCCGCCCTCTTTCTAGGTGCCAGCAGGCCAAGAGTCAGGATATTTGGAGACCTCCCAGTATAGAAGTGCTGACATCCCTCAAGTCAAAGTGCTGAGGAGAGATGGGATCTTGATATTTTTAATCAGCGCCAAATTAATTGAGTCAAACAAAGCTCTAATCCTCTTCATGTCTCAATGGCTGCTGCCAGTTTCCGAGAGAATTAAAGCAGAACAAACTTGAGTTTTTCTGTTTGCTCCCTTTTTTTATGAGGTAAAAGGGCCATTCTTCAGCCATTTCCCCACCATCCTGGCCCCTTATTACCATAGCAGCTGGTTTAAGCCCCATTTTGCTTCCAGCAGCCTTTTGACAGCGAAACCCTTGGCTCAGCTGAAGGAATTTTTGGGTGGTGAAAAAGAATCTGTTCTGGAAGATGCTATGTCCTCTTGCTTGCTAGAAGTCTCATGACTAAAGCTGCGGTAGATTAATTACCCTGATTAGCCAGCAAATGCTTATAAGCACTGTTTTTTGCATTTGCATAACATCTTCGGGGCCAAAGGAGGCATGATAACAACAGCCTCATTTTGGGTAGAATGAATCTTCCCAAGCACATTGAACCCCCAATTGACTCTGGTCGAATCCCCACTACCGTCTTAGCCAGGTTTCAGAACACAAACTAACCAGGTTTGAGGGACGACCTCCCCATGGCTTGCGTGGCAGATTCCATTTCTGGCGCTCGTTCTCCCCGTTAATCTGCGTTCCGGCAGGACCTGGTTGCAAGTGGCATAGACCCCATTGACACGGTTCAGAGCTGATCCGAGGGGAGGGATGAGGGTTGAAACCCTGACTCGTTTCCCGCCCTGGAGTGTGACATGGAATTTGGGCAACCAATCAGCACTGCGATGCGCGTGCAGCCTTTCCTTGGTTTCATTTCCGCTTTTGCGATCAGCTAGCAGAAGGGGATGCAAACATTAAACAGTCAAACACGTAACTTTGAATCGATAATGGTTTACACAGGTAACGATTGACTGTTTGCACAGTCAAACAGTTAAACTTTAAACTTTTACACACTGGGCTTTTTTTGATCACACCCCTACAATGTACGTTTCCGCAGTGGGAAAAGGTCCCGCCCCATCAAGGCACGCCAGCCAATCAGGGGAGACCGGTGATGCGAGCTTGCCTGGTAGTGGGGATTGCTAAGAGTTCTGCAACCGGGTGTGTCTGCTGTGTGCTCACTGCGGTGGGGAGGGAGAAACTCCAATGAAGAGGACACGGTTTCACAATGAACAGGTTTGGATCTGCGTGCAAATTTCAAGTGGGGATTCGACCTCTGATGCAGGGGACAGAGGAAAAGTGATTTGACTCTTCTCTCCTGTGACAAGCCAAAACAACCCTGGGGGATATAGTTGCCCTGCTTGGGGGTGTGTGTGGAATTCATGGGATAGTGCATCTGCAGCCTCACAGCACAAACCGAGACTCATGTCAGACATAACACGTAGCCCTTAGTTCTTGTGTCCAAATAGAGTTGCCAAGCCAGGTACAACCATAGATTCATCTTTGCAGCTTTCTTGCACATGGGGGTGGCAGGAATAGACCAGCTACTGAGGTGAAGAACCCAAAGTTCTCCAGATGTTTTGAAGAGCTTGGAGTGCTTCACCTCCCCACCATTTTGTACTGGCTTTTCCCACCTAAACCAGCACGTTACAGAGGTGGGAAGAGCACTTGCCCCTCGGTCCTGCCTTCACCACCGTGGAGAAGATAGGCCCACAGGGTGAGAAGCCCACAGTGGTGAAAGGAGGGAGGCAGAGGTGGGATCCAGCAGGTTCTCACCAGTTCCCGAGAGTGGGTTACTCATTATTTGCGTGTGCCGAGAGGGGGTTACTAATCGGGTCTGCTTTTCCGTTAGAAATTCCATCAGGTCCAAAAATCATAAAGTCCTGTTGTTTCCTATGTGGCTGGTTAGCGAAGGTAGAAAACGGGATAATTCTCCCTGTTGGGCTGTTTTAAAAACATGTTTTAGAAATATGGTAAAGTTCCTTGTTTCAGGAAAGTATCCTTCTTTTGATTTCTAGAAACAAAATCAAGTATTTGAAAGTATTAAGTATTTGACAGGCAGTCAATTGGAGGAGAAGTAGTTGTTTCTGTTGGCAGTAGACGATAGGACTTGCTATAATGAGTTTGAATTATGGACAGAAAGATACCAGCTGGAAATTAGGAACATTTTTTTACAGTAAGAGTTTTTTACAGTAACAGAGAAATTATTAATGCCCCGCCCTGGAATGCCCGGCCACGCCCCCATCGTGCCCCACCCATCCCCGTTGGCGCTACGCCACTGTTTGGATCCCACCACCATGGGAACCTGTTACTAACATTTTTGGATCCCACCACTGGAGGGAGGGATGTGTGTCTGTACAGAAGACCACTCAACGAACCACAGTTATAGTTAAGTGCAACCCTGTAGACTCCTAGCGCTACAATACATCACTTCCAGGTTATCCCCTGAAGTGACATAACAATACCACTGACATCACTGTTCTCTTTTTCCTTCTGCCACTGCTCCACCATAAAAGGAGAGTTGACAGCCCCCTCCTTTCTTTCAAATGGCAAGTGGGAATTCAAATGCAAAAATGGCCCTGTAGGTAGAAAACTAGACTTTCTGAGGGAATGACTTAAAAAGGGGGGGTGCCTGTGATTCATCATGTATCATCTATCATTGCTGACTGGTCAATTTTCTGCTGGCAGGAGTGGTATTTCCCCCTGCTGGCTGTTTACTTTTGGTGGGGGTGGGTATGCGTTCCGTAGAAAGAACGTTGCCGTTTCGAGTCTTTTTTAGTCAAAAGAATCCGCTATACTGAGCTTGCCGTCCACCTTTATTTTTAGCCCAGAAGCATCTGTCTGGTTTCCTTTCATTTCCCCCTCTCCTCACCCCTCACAATTTCCACCGAGAGGATACGTGTGTGCAGGAGGAGGGGCTGCGCAAAGAGCCCCCAGAAGAAGCGTCACCCCCCATTTTAACCTCCCATTTCCACAGAAATGAGCAGGGCTCGTTACCAAGATGGCAGCCCACAGTTTGTGGAAGTGAAAAGAAGCAGCTGGCGTGCTTGTTTGTTTAAAAACAGACAGTTCCTCTGATGGATTGCCTCTTTCCCCTCATTCTTCAGGATTTACATTTTAAACGATCAGAGCTTTAATAAGTCGGCTTGGTATCTCATTATCAAAGATTTATCTTTGGGTGTCTACCTAAAGGGAAAGCAGCACGGGGCTTCCTTTCTACCTTATACCTTTAAGTACCTGCTGATGGCTTTTTTTAATCTCCGCAAACTTGGAAATGGGGTTCCCCCCCCTTCACTCCAGCCGCAGAGAAACGCACGTCAGATGCGTCGGACTCCAATTGGAACCGAGAAGATCTGAGCGCTTTCCAAAACCTGGCCTTTCTCTTTGGCAGCGTTTAATTAAGAGTTAACCGAACCATTTCGCTGGGAAGGTGGGCACGGCTCCGAGGGTTTGGGAAAGCAATAAAAAGCTCTCTGGGCCGGCGTTTGCAACAGATGCAGCCGCTTGAGCCGCGGCTAATTTGAAGCCTGCTGAGAGCGTGAGGTGAGCCAGGAACCCTTTCAGCCCCCACACACTCAGCGGATCAGGTGCGGCGCCATAATTAAGGCATAATCAGAGCAGTCCTCGCTGCTTCCCCAATCAACAAGCAGGTAATAATAGCTTTATGGATTAAACAGCAAGTTGCAAAAAAACAAGTTAGGTAATGGCGCCATAAAAAAAATGACGCTGGAAAGAATTAGGTAAACCTAGTCAATGAGGCCTGACTTCCAGCCATATGAATCTGACTGTTCTTCATTGATGTGGTCTTTTTGCTGGCAGTCAGGTCCTCTGTCTGGCCTTTGCCTTCATGCAGTGAAACTGCCCCCCATGTGCTTGCTCACACAGTGGATTCTGGGATGGTTCCCAACCACCAGGTGAGTCCTTGGTCGATTACGCACTTGCGTTATCGACCTAAGTTCGAGCTGCATTCGACCTAAGTGCTCCGCACAACCACTGGGATCGACGTGGTTTTGTACCAGCTTCGCCCCGTGTAACGGTCAAATTTCCAACTCCAGTTGGGAACTACTACTTTTTCAGGGAACCACGCTCGAACTCAGCTCGATTCCAGTAAAGTGCGGAATCTCTGGTGCCAGGAGTCCCCCATTCAGCCAATCACAGCTGAGTGTTTCGGGCATGTGTACAGCTGGCCAATCAAAAAATGCCACCTTCGTCCCTCCATTCCTGTGGCAGTTTTTTTATAACGTGTGTGGGGATAGACGGAACATGGCCGTAGAACAGTAGCCAATCGGAACGGTAGCAGCGAAGAGGCACAAGATGATTCCGCCCTCCGAGCTGGGATGAAGCTGGTTGCAGTGGGGAACAACAGTGGCTTCGACCTAGGTCAGTACCCTTCTCAGGGAACTGGGTTGAACCTATTTTACTCGAGTGCGGAATCGCCCCTAGGGATCTCATGGAGTCACACCTGACCTCCAGACAATTCCCTGTAGGCTTGCCTGGTTTCCCTGGCTACTGGCAGGGGAAGGTGGATTTGGGTGGCCAAATCCAGATTGAGAAATTCATGGAGATTTGGGGATGAAGCCTGGGGAGGACAGGGATCTCAGTGGGGTACAAAGCCATAAAGTTTACCTTCCAGGGCACCTGTTTTCACCAAGGGGACTGATCTCTGTATTCTGGAGATGAACTGTAATTCAAGGGTATCCCTAGGCCCTGCCTGGAGGTGGCCTCCCTAGTTTCCCTGCAGAAAATGGTGGCTTTGGAGGGAGGACTCTGTGATACTGAACTCTGCGGAGGTCTCTGCCCTGCTCAAACCCTACCTTCCACACCCACCCCCCAAATCTCCAGTTATTTCCAAACCCAGACCTGGCCACCCTAAGATTGGAGATCTCCTGGGATTACAGGCATCAGTTCTCCCAGAGGAAACAGCAATTTTGGAGGATGGACTCCATAGTATCCCATCCCGTGGTGGCTGGTGATCTCTGGGATTACAATCTGCAGGCAACAGAGGGCCTTTCCACACTTACCATAAGCCCCGCGCTACTCTCCTCAAGTAGCGCGGGGTCCCCCTGCACTCCCCATGACAGGGGCAGTGACAGCGCAGCCGCCCCGATTCTGCCACTGTTGCGCCCCTTCAGTGCGCGGCATCCCTGGCGCTGGAGAAAACGGCGCCTTTTGATGACCCCGCGCAGAGCTGGGGTGCCAGGGATGCCGCATGCTGAGAGCAGCGCATGGCATAGGGGGGATCCTTGTGAGTGGGGAAACGCCCACAGATCAGTTCACTCGTAGAAAATGGCTGCTTCGGATGGTGGACTCTTGGAATTATATCCTATTGGAGGAGGAGGAGGAGGAGGAGGAGGAGGAGGAGGAGGAGGAGGAGGAGGAGGAGGAGGAGGAGAGTTGGATTTATACCTCACTTTTCTCTACTCGAGGAGTCTCAAAGCCACTTACAACTCCTTCCCTTTTTCTCTCGTCCTGCTCCTTGTGAAGTTCATAGGACTGAGTTCTGAAAGAGCTGTAACTAGTCCAAGGCTACCCAGCTGTCTTCATGTGGAGGAGAGGGGAAACAAATTGGGTTCCCATCCACTTCCCAAACTCCACCCTCCTCAGGGTACACCCAAAAATCTCCAGATATTTTCCAACCTGGAGCTGGCACCTCTGAGCACAGCAAATGTCTTTACCTTAAACGTCACTTGACAGTTAAAAGCTGACCTCTCCCTATTCCTTCTGTTATACAGGGAGGGGGGGGACATAATCAGGTAGTCAGCCCCAAAAGTGGCAACTCTACTTCTAGAGGTGAAGCATGGTGACTTTTCCACCAGTACTGCAACTATTGTGGCTGCGCTCTGCTTTCGGGAACCATTTGTGCATAGCGTCTTTTAAATTTCTATTTCCCAAGAGTGATGAGGGGAAATCAGAGGTGTAGCTGGGACATACCGTGCCTGGTGTGCCCTCTGTGTCTTCTGCCCCCCTCCCCTCCATGGTGCCCCGCACCCCCCCACACCCTCTTTCCTTAGTGAAACAGTGCAGGCTAGAGAAGCGGCCTGTTCCCTTCAGACTGAAAACAGCCTGGTGGGAACTATACTTCCCATGAGACCTTGGGGCTGGCAAGGTCTCCTGGGAAGTGTAGTTCCCACCAGGCCGTTTTCAGCATCCTGGTGCAATGCTTTTGTGGCTGTGCTCAGAATTCCAAAGATGCCCTCTGCTCAAAAAGGTTAGGGTTACCTGTGGTAGAGAAAGCCCTTTTTAAAAGTGACATAACATTAGAGAAATTGCAGATAACAGCACAACGTCAACTGCAGGGAACTTTGAGCAGAGGCCTCCTTGGCTTTGTCAGATATTTTCTGGAAGAGACGTTGCAATCAGAAGTGTGCTGCTTTCTGCCTTATCTATGCGTTGCTCCTGTCAATAAGACCCCCCTCCCCACTTCTGGAACAGAATGAATTTGCTGAATGGTCACTAATTTTCCAAATGGGATCTTCAGATAGCTGAAGCAATCATATAGGCTTAATGAACAAGTTTGTTTGTAGAGGCCATTTGTGCACGCAGTGCTTACCTTGCAGCTTTGTGCTTCACAGTGGGTTTTTCCCACAGGTTAAAAAAAACACAGAAAACCCCAATGGGAAGCATGCATGGCTGAGCCAATCTGCCATTGGGCCCACTCCCACTTTGTTCAATCCGTGTGGGAAAAACTGCTCACGTATGGCTGGGGAAAGCTGGGAGGAGGGAGAAAACCTGAAGGTGATTGAGGGACTGGAGCACCTTCCTTATGAGGAGAGGCTGCAGCGTTTGGGACTCTTTAGTTTGGAGAGGAGACGTCTGAGGGGGGATATGATTGAAGTCTATAAAATTATGCCTGGGGTAGAAAATGTTGACAGAGAGAAATTTTTCTCTCTTTCTCACAATACTAGAACCAGGGGGCATCCATTGAAAATGCTGGGGGGAAGAATTAGGACTAATAAAAGGAAACACTTCTTCACGCAACGTGTGATTGGTGTTTGGAATATGCTGCCACAGGAGGTGGTGATGGCCACTAACCTGGATAGCTTTCAAAAGGGCTTGGACAGATTTATGGAGGAGAAGTCGATTTATGGCTACCAATCTTGATCCTCTTTGATCTAAGATTGCAAATGCCTTAACAGTCCAGGTGCCATTGCTTTCACCTCCTGCATGTGAGCTCCCAAAGGCACCTGGTGGGCCACTGCGAGTAGCAGAGAGCTGGTGTAAGGAATTCCATAGAAGCAGAAATAAAAGGCTCTTTGGTGAAAAAGACCGTTTATTCAGACATCTTAGAAAGCTCAAGTACACGCAGTGGCAGGAATGACACTTCCCGCCAGAAGCACAGGTTATAACTCCAACCATCCCATCATGAACGGAGACCCCATCTCCCTCGAGAGATAAGGTCTCCTACGATGAAGCTGGCCCATCGTCTGGCTGTGGAATGCACTCTGCCCTTCTCATCAACACCACTGAATCCTTTACACTCTGCCTCCCTTAAAGACCCTCCGGTTTATGCGGAAAGGCGCCGTGAAAAGCAGAAATGAGGGTTCGGAATAAACCCATTGATTATACCCAGAGGAATATCCCAATCTAAGAGACTAAATATTGCAAGCGCCTTGCATTAAAGCGAGAGTCCAGGATGGCCAGCCATCAATAATAGTCGGGTCTGGAATGCCGTGACATCGGAAACGGAGCCTCCTTGAGTAAACTGGAATGGAAGACAGGGATGAATGTTACTAAGAGAGTTAGGCAAATCCAATCGGGCAGTGACATCATTAATCACTTTAGTAATCTGAAAAGGTCCCACGAATCTTTTGCCTAGTTTTGAAAATTTATGCACGTCTCTGAGATTTTTGGTAGACAAATACACCCAAGCGCCCACACGCAGAGGGAAATCCGAGCGGTGCTTATCCGCTTGCAGCTTTTGGGAGTCCCAGATGAAATCCATTGTTGAAACTCTGTAACGGCGGGAAGGAGCCTCTCCCACTCACCGCCACTTTGAACGCGGCCCCTAACAACCCCAAAAAAGCCTTCCAGAACTTTGAAATGAATTGGGGGTCATGGTCGGAGACCACCTTAACGGGGCGGAGTGTGGAGACGGTAAACATGTTGAATGAACAGCCGTGCTAACTTAGGAGCGGAGGGGATGGAAGCACATGGAATAAAATGGGCTTGTTTAGAAAATAAGTCCACCACCAACACAAGAACCGTGTTGCCATGACTTTCTGGCAAATCTGTAATAAAATCCATGGAGATGACTTCCCAGGGCGGGAGGCCACCGGAGAGGTTTCAACAGCCCATGCGGCTTTCCCGGAACGGTCTTGGCTTCTGCACAAACAGAGCAACCTTTAACATAATGACCCAATGTCCCTTTATGCGATCGCTACCACCAGAACTGACGGCGGGCCAAATGCAGAGTTTTCAGAAAGCCAAAATGTCCAGCCGAGCGGGCATCGCAGGCTTCAAGAACCTGCTTGGCGAAGGGAGGCACGCACCAACACCTCCGCCAAACGCCATTCTCCAAACGCAATTGGGAGTCACCTTCCTCCGAAGTTCCCGACTGGGAATGGGCGGTGAAGGAGGAGTGGACGTCTGAGATCGGGTGACAGCCAGCCCCAACTGAGAATAGTGCTGAATGTCCCGTGGCAGCTCCACCCTCCTCGGTAGGCGCCGTAGAGCGCGCCAGCCAGTTTATTGGTTTTCCGGGAAAAATGGACTGTGAAAGAGAAACGAGAAAAGAAATCGCTCCAGCGGAGTTGCTTCATGGGTGGAGAGAGCTGCCAAGTTCTTGTGATCCCACCAAACCTGAAGTTTAGCCCTCCAGCCAGTGGCCAAGTGGAGAGTGCTACTTTGATGGCCGCAGTCTCTTTATCCCCTACAGTCCAGTTGAGTTCAGCACCGGAGAATTTCTTTGATAAATAAGCACACGGAACCAGCCTATCATCTTTATTTCTCTGCAACAGGGCTGCCCCAAGCGCTTTGTCCGAGGCATCCACTCAGGGTGCTTTAGGATAGGTTCGCGTGAAGAGGTCTGTGAGAGGGAGAGTCAGTTCAGCAAATTGGGGTATAAGTCACGATAGAAATTAGCAAAACCCAGAAAAGATTGGAGCTCTTTCCGGGTTGGTATGCCATTGAAGGACAGCATCAATCTTAGCAGGATCCATTTTAAGCCCCTCAGGCGAGATCCGTAGCCCAAATAGTCAATAGAGGTCTGGTGGGAAACAGCATTTGGAGAGTTTGGCAAAGAGAGAGTTGTTGAGCAAACGTTTCAATACTTCCTAACCAATGTTTCATGTTCCTCCATGGTTTGTGAATAAATTAAAACGTCATCTAAGTACTGTACAATAAATCATGGAGAACCTCGTTGATAAGGGCCATAAAAGCCCCGGGGGCCCCACTTAACCCGAATGGCATTATTAAGTATTCAAATTGTCCAAACTTTGTGTTAAACGCAGTCAAGTGTTCATAGCCCTCAGCAATTCTGACTCTGTAGTAAGCTTCTCTCAAGTCCAACTTTAGTAAAGATTTTGCCCAATGCGTCTAAAAGGTCCTTGATTAGAGGCAAAGGGTATTTATTGGACAGGGAGACTGCATTGAGACCCCGGTAATCTGTGCAGTCAGAAGACTCCATCTTTCTTTTTTACAAACAAAACAGGAGCAGCATGTGTGTGGCACGGAGTTCCTCTTCATTGGGACTCATGTAGATTCTCCCTTTGGGCAGTTGGCTGTATAACGCATTTTGCAGTCAGTGTCTCTATGGGTGGTAACTGATCGCATTCGGTAGAATCGGGAGCAATCGCTGATGAAGGCAGTGGGGTCAGGAGAAGTTTGGCTTCTCCAATTCATGTGTTCTCCAGGGAGGCCGCACCCAACATCTCTTTCTTCCAAAATGAATTTTGTCTTCATGTAACAATAACCATGGCATGCCCAGAACTATGGAGTGTTTGGCTACTGGCGCCAGAATAAAACTAATTTTCTCCCAATGGTCGGCGCAACGGAGGAGACCCGGTTGTGTTTTGAACTGGGCCGGTCCTTCGTTCCCGAGAGGGCTGCCGTCCATTTGGGTGAATGGTATGGGCTTAGCCAGGGGAATTTGGTCCAGACCTAGCTCCTCTGCCACCTGGGGCCGCATTAAGCAATGGGAGCAGCCAGAATCCACAAGACAGTCAGGAGTCGAACCCATGTCCATGGGGCTGAAGAAAGGATTGAGCTGTTGGTTTTGTTTCTTCGGACAGTTGGCGCTAGATGACCTGGTCCTCCGCAGTAAAGACACAATCCCAGTCGGCGACGGCGGCTGGGTTTCCTTGGTGGGCGAGTGGCAGGTTTTGCCTCCGGCACGAGCGTATTCCAAGCGAGACGCCACCTGGGATCCCAACTGGATCCAATCAGCAATAGTGCGAGGAACCCGAATTAAAAACACCGTTTCACGCAGCTTGCCGTCAACAGCATCCGAGAAGTATTCGCATTTCATGCGTTCAGGCCACTCAGGAGGGAGTCGAGCAGCCGCCGCACGAAATTCACGGGCAAATTCTGCAAACGAGCGGTTGCCCTGCTGGATAGTTTTGATGGTGCGGATAGCTTCATTTTCGTTTGGAGGAATGCGGGCACCGTGCGAGAGTCTCTCATCTTGCAAATCCAAAAGAGTCACAAACCAGTCGGCTGCTGCCCCATCCAGGACTGAGCCGATGTCCCGTATTTTTTTCGCCGACCGGTATAAATCATCATAGTCCTCCATGTGGGCATCGAGCTGCAAAATGAAGTAGGGAAGTTTGGAAGCGTCCCATCAAAACGGCAGGTATCTCGCTCCAATTTAGCCAGTTCATCCCGCTGAACAGCTGCAGAGTTCACCTTGCGGCAAGGCCTGAACGCATTCGCGTTGCCGCTGTAAATCCAGTTTGGAGTGTTCCAGGACCTTATCATGGACTGACCGATTCTGCGCATATTGTCGTTGGAGCGCATCTTTGGCACGGTCCAACTCGAGCTGGACTTCTTTGCGTTGCTGTTCCCGGTCCCTCTGCTTCACGCTCGTGTTGCAGCTGTGCCCGTTCCTCCTCCAATAGCTGGCGTTCACGCGTCCATGCCTCTTGGGCATCTCGCCGTCGGCCCCCTTCCTCATCCCAGGTCTTCGATGGGAGAGGGAACAGATCCGGCTGGGAGTGCAGGCTTTCTTCGGACTCTTCGTCGTCTGGAAGCACATCGGAGACACCGTAGCCACCGGTAATTCCCCGGGCACCTCAGGCAGCCAGCTGACCCGGGACTGTGGGGTCCGACTGAAGATCGCAATGGATACCCTCCCAATCCCAGGTTTAGTCCCAGTGTCCTTCGGATCGGCCCCAGTGCTGTGCCACGGTGGTTCTTGGAGCATCACCAAAATACGAGTCCAGGAATCGCTCAATACAGCTGGACTAGATGGACTCTGGTCTGATCCAGCTGGCTTGTTCTTATGTTCTTATGTTCTTAAAGGGAAACATGCTGATTCCCTTCGCTTTGTTTTACCTGAAAAGTTGCATTTTGTGAGCATTTGGAAACCACAGGCGTTTTCAGATATGAGAGCGCGGTGAGATCCAGAGAGGAGGAGAAATGTGCATGACTGAGAAATCCAACCTGAAGGGAATGCGCACGCAATGCGAAGGAAAGTACAAGTGCATAAAAGCCCATCGCCCGCTACATTCAGCACTACAGTGCATTCAGTTGCATTATATGCAGTGTGGGAAAGGTATAGGTTTTCTTTAGTACTTTGACGATGACGATGACGATGGGGGAGTGTTGGTGGTGGTGGTGAGGGTGAGGGTGATATGAACGATGTGTCAAAACAAAGATCAGGCAGATTGGTAGGTTGCTAACTTTGGGTTGGGAAATTCATGAAAATTTGGGGGGTGGAATCTGGGAAAGGTGGAGTTTGGGAAAAGAAAGAAGCTCAGCTGTGGTATAAAGTCATGGAGTCCACCCTCCAAAGCAGCCATGTTCTCCAGAGAAACTGATTTCTATTGCCTGAAGATCAGTTTGAAATGGCAGGAAATCTCCAGGCCCCTCCTGGAGGTTGGCAACTGAGAGGCTGGTTTTTATCATTCCCTTCTGTTTCTGTGTGCTATTATTCTGAAAGGTTTGGAGTGCGTTTCTGTTTTGTTGCTGTTGCTGATGATGTGTTTCTTTCTCACCATTTATATCCCATTAGGAGCATGCTGCATTTATACACAATTGATATTTACTGTTGTCTATCACTTAGATAGCTTGATAGACAGTAACTTAAAATTGCATGCATTTCATGAGTGGGGGGGAGCACTGATGAGCAGAATCAGAAAATGGCATGAAAAAGAAGACCCAGAGTTTCATAAGAACATAAGAACATAAGAACAAGCCAGCTGGATCAGACCAGAGTCCATCTAGTCCAGCTCTCTGCCACTCGCAGTGGCCTACCAGGTGCCATTGGGAGCTCACATGCAGGATGTGAAAGCAATGGCCTTCTGTGGCTGTTGCTTCTGAGCACCTGGACTGTTAAGGCATTTGCAATCTCAGATCAAAGAGGATCAAGATTGGTAGCCATAGATCGACTTCTCCTCCATAAATCTGTCCAAGCCCTTTTTAAAGCTATCCAGGTTAGTGGCCATCACCACCTCCTGTGGCAGCAGATTCCAAACACCAATCACACGTTGTGTGAAGAAGTGTTTCCTTTTATTAGTCCTAATTCTTCCCCCCAGCATTTTCAATGGATGCCCCCTGGTTCTAGTATTGTGCCAGCGGAAAGGCTAATTGAAACAGGGGTTTTGAAGTCAGGGCGCGAGGGGGCAGCAGTGGGAGAATAATGATGAAGGAATTAATGTCATGGCAATGCAGCTTCTGTCTCAAGCATTGAAGCAATGGCAGGTGGTTGGCATGACACTCTAGGATTCCACCCAAACTCTATAGTAAAATCATAGAGTTCAGATGGAATCCTAAAACATTACACAGATGCAACATCATCATTTCTGGATTCATGCTAGAAGTAGCATTGTCAGTTGCCAGAGTTCAGCATTCAGTGGGAAACCCTAGAAGAAGCTGGTTGAGGTAGTACAGCAAAGCGGAAGTTGTTGTTTCTTTTAGCACTCTCTCCCCCCACCCCATGAGTTCTTCCTGTAGAGCACAGGTGTCAAACTTGCGGCCCTCCAGATGTTATGGACTACAGTTCCCACCATCCCCTGCCAGCATCATGCTGGCAGGGGATGATGGGAACTGTAGCCCATAACATCTGGAGGGCCGTGAGTTTGACACCTATGCTGTAGAGCATGCTTTGGAAGGCTCCTCCATGTTCATCCTTGAGCTTCCCGAGAAACCACACTCCATGTGCCCTCCATGCTATCTCCCAACACTGTTTTGTTTTGGATGGGGGGGGTTGCACAGGACATGCACTCAAGATGGCTAATGTGTGTATGCCAGTGTCTGCCTCTGCATAAACTGGGAGTTCTGAGAGAAACATGAGTGACATAAGGTCACTGCAATGGACTCCCCCTGGTTATCTACCTTCTCAAACCTGCTTATCTTCTTCAAATAGGTACCACTCACTGCCTTGTCCTGTCAGTTTTTCCCAACTTTTCTCTTTCAGGAACTGAGGGGCTTCAGAAAATGGTGGTGTTTGGTTGAAAGCTGTTCCCCTCATCCCTGTAACACACCCAGAAGGAGAAGGATGCTGTTGACTTTATTCCTTTCTGGGCACACGAAGGCACTCTAAAATGAATACTGGATGCAGATTTAAACAGATTAAAATTTTATTAACAGATAATGGGGATGGTAAAGGGAGGAATAATAACTTGGAGATGGATTTGGATGAGGCAAATGAGGCAGGAGGCATAATACACACACACACACACACTATGCACAAGAAGTTGGCACAGAAGTTCAGAGTTTTTTTCTCAGCACAGCACTCAACAGGATTGTTCAGTTTCAGTTCAGAGAAGTTATAGTTTCTTAGATGTTTCACAAATTGGATAGTTCCTTTAACTTTATAGTTGGTACTGGCTATTCACTTCTTCATGTACAGGGTCTTAACACTTATACACAATACCCTCACACAGCCCACATAGTAAGAAAAATCCTCAAAATAAAACAAGCTCTCTACTGAGGTAAACCAAAGCAAATCCCAATACCTCAGACTTGTTGGTGTACATGAATCCTTCTCTCACTTGAAGATATTCCTATCCTGGTTTATTATGGCCCTATAGCTTGGCCCTCCAATTAACCCTTCCACCAGTATACTTCATCTGTGTATATATTTGCTTTCACCCCACACTCAGGTTGATGACAGTAGCAATTCCACGTTTTGACTGACTACTTCCCTCAGAGATGTTTATTTTTTCACACACAATTATGTCAAACAGAGCTTAACAGCAGGAACGCTCAAGACCAAGAAGCCTCACAGATTCTTCTGACAGAGAATTCACCTTTTCCCCCCTCTGCATTATGCAGTACTTGGCCAATCAGGGTGCAGAAGACCACAGCCAAGCAGATGGCTCTAGGCCTGTTTCTAGGCCTTTCTGCCTCATTCTGATTTTAAATAGTAAGTTGTTTTAGACAAAATTGCGCTTTTTAAAAATCATACCTCCTTGCAGTCCATCACAGTCACCTAGCAGACTTCATGTGGAAGAGCCAGGAATCAGACCTAGTTCTCCAAATTAGACTCCACTGCTCTTAGCCATTATACCCTGCTTGATCTCATGATAGCTAATGCTGAAGCCAAAAGCTTCAGAAAAGGCAAACTTTCCCAAGTAGTACATTTACCCCCAATAATTTGGCACTGTGCAAATTATAATGACACCCCCTCACCCATCATATGGAAGATCACATAGGTCATAATGGCATGAAAAAATTCTGGCATAACTTAAATTCTTATGCATTGATTTGATGGGTTCTTTGACCCTTCGAAGGGAAAAAACCTGCAGTTGAAAATAAACAGCCAATGAGCATTTGGCACATATAAATGTGTTGCAGCAAAATTAGAAAGGAATCACTTTAAAGACCAATAGATTTTATAAGCTTAAGTTTCAGTTACTGCCCCTGAGCTACCATGCTTCATCCCTCTAAATATGGGTCTCAAAGTCAGGGCAACTGTTAGCCCTCCTTCCACATACACAGGGGCAGACCTCTACATTCAGGGAGGGATTCTAGATCTATCTGGGTCTCAGTCCCTCTTTCTGACTGCTTCAATTACCATTTTTTTCTTCTCTCTTCCATCCCTCTTGGATAGATCAATCTGGGATCACATTCTGGACATCCAGTAAGGGATACATACTCGATAATATCAGAGGTGGGATCCAGCAGGTTCTCACAGGTTCCCGAGAGTAGCTTACTAATTATTTGTGTGTTCCGAGAGGGGGTTATTAATTGGTGATTTTGCCACGTGATTTTTGCCTTAGTTACGCCCCCTCCTCTCAGCAGTAGTGCGCATAACTTGAAGCAGTCTAGCAGAAGGTGCACTGGCATGCATGGCAGCCTGCGTGCATTCGTTTCCCGCCCAAGGACCGGCGCAGTGGCTGCGTCCTTGCCACAGCCCCGCCCAGGAATGCCCCACTCCCAGAATGCCCGGCCATGCCCCATTGGCACTACGTCACAGTTTGAATCCCACCACCTTGGGAACCTGTTACTAAAATTTTTGGATCCCACCACTGGACAATATGATGTCACAACAGTATATGAGCAATCATATTTAGCTACGCCTCAACATTAGTACAATAAATGAAGCCCATCAGAAGAAAGGCAACGTTTCCTACTGTGATCATGCAGTAGATCCTAACCAATTAGTCATCGATCTAAGAATGAAACAATCTCTGAAGAAAAATGGCTGAGTGGGGAGGGTACAACCCCGACGAAGCTTTTTCACAAACCTTGCCCTCTCCCCATTTCAGCTCGGCATTAATTTCCATCGCAGACGTTTCATTAGCAGACTGCTGGCGCATGACACCAAATACGCCAGCGAGATTCTATTGGCAATCTTACCTACAAGAAAATCAAGGAGAAAATGACTATTTCTTCACCATTATTATTCAACGCAGGTATACCTGTATTTCCCAGTAGAATCATTAAAGGCAGCCTAAAGACATTTCCTGCAGCTGTTTACCACTCTTAAGAGGGCAGTTATCAACATATCTTAAACTGTGCAAAGTGAAATGGGGGGAAAAATGTTGATTGCACAAAACAAATCAGGGAAAGGAAAGCCATGTCACTAATCTTTTCTAAATGCCAATTGTATCCGCATGGAAACAGAGCGGGGGGGGGGGAGAGCGTTGCTTGGGCTGGGAGGCTGCTGAATTGAAAAACGACTGCAGGGTCCGCAGCATTAGCTCAGCACCTGGATAATGCAGTTCCAGTTGGCAAATGGTGCCCATGCAAAGATGACAAAGGAGCCTTGCGTCAGAAGGAAAAAAAATGGCTCCGGGAGTCGTTCCATCTCCGCCTTTGTTTATGTTCAGCCTCTCCTAGTCCTTCAAGTTTCTGACCTCATTTTGGTCACATCAGGTTCTGTTATGTGCTTTGGATGGGAATCATGGAGGCTCATAGCAGTGTTACATCAGTGGGGGGAATAGAAGGTTCATTTGAATTTCCACCCCCACAATAAGACTTCAACAAGCAACTTCTACTAAAGAAGAAGAAGAAGAGTTTTTGGATTTATATCCCCCCTTTCTCTCCTGCAGGAGACTCAAAGGGGCTGACAATCTCCTTGCCCTTCCCCCCCTCACAACAAACACCCTGTGAGGTAGGTGGGGCTGAGAGAGCTCCAAGAAGCTGTGACTAGCCCAAGGTCACCCAGCTGGCGTGTGTGGGAGTGTACAGGCTAATCTGAATTCCCCAGATAAGCCTCCACAGCTCAGGCAGCAGAGCTGGGAATCAAACCCGGTTCCTCCAGATTAGATACACGAGCTCTTAACCTCCTACGCCACTGCTGCTCCTTATTAGGGGGCAGTTTCTTTCACCCTGGGATAAGGGAAGTGAAGAAGGCAGTGCAGGGGTGGGGGAATGTTGTCTGGCTTAAGTTTAAAATTATCTTAAAGATAATTATGTTAAAGACCCCAGCCTGGGCACCATTCGAAGCTTCGTTGTTAAACCACATGTCTCTTTAAGCATAGCTTTGGAGACTATTACTGCTTTGTATTGTTGAAGGCTTTCTTTGTATTACTGCTTTCTCTGCTTCTCTTACCCTGGGTTCTGCCCCCCTCCTCCCTTACCCCTCCCCCCAAGCTGGGGATTTCTTTGGGTATTCACCACCAACTCCAGAGGATTTATTCTCATTTATTTTATTATTTGGCTCTATTTATTTAGAAAAAATACATATATTGTGGAAGGCAGGTGGGTGGATTCTCCCTGACAGAGGACAGAGTACAACCTAAAGTGAATTGGTGGAAGGGAGGGAAATAAAGTGTCTTGGGCCTGCTGTGTTCACATGGGAGCCCCTCCAACCCAGGATTGTGACAAAGAACATCTGGTTTAGCAATTTTCAAAAATCCTGGGTTGAGAGGAATAAAATGGGGTTAACTGATTTTGGGTATGGGACCTGTGTGAAGTCCCCCCCCCAAAAAAGTTTTTATAATGTTCTGCAAACATTATATTTACAGTTAAGAATTGTTTGACTTGTCAAAGGACAAATTCTGTTGTTTTCAGGAAAGCTGAAAAGGGAGATATTTTTAGGGGACCACCTCCAGAATCTTGTTGGCAGTGTGACTTTTCAGAACTTCCCACAGCCAAGTTTACAAGTATATGTGGGCATTTGTAGATACAATGATAACATAAGAGCAAAAATTACTGGACCATGGCCACACAGCCTGGACAACCCACAACAAAAAATATCTGCTTTCTCTCCTGAGTTCTCCTTGGTGTTTGCTAACAATATCTTGGACTTACTCACAAAGGGCGTTTTCCCACTTACCTTTTGCTGCACGCAAGTAGCGCGGGATCCCCCGCGCCTCCCCACTACAGGGGCAGCGACAATGCAGCTGCCCCGACACTGCTGCTGTTGCGCCCCCTCAGTGTGCGTCTTTCCAGGCGCTCTTTGCAACAGGGGGAAGCCGGGGTGCACACCTGGAAGGTCGTGGGGAACCCAGGGTGTGCGCCTGGAAGGACGCACGCTGAGAGAAGCGCGCAGCAAAGCGGAGGCGAGGTAGGTGGGAAAACGCCCAAAGTAGACTTGCCAGCCTCCAAGTCAGCAAAAATACCAGCTGTGACCCCGCCCTCACCCTCTGCTAGTTGCCAGCGCATACCTGGCAGCCTTATAAACATGGTGTGTGTTTTTAAAATATGTTTCTACAAACCTGAGCCATTTGAGGGGCTTGTAGAAAGATCTCTCTTGTCCAGTCCCAGCTCCACAGTCAGGATTTAAGTGTCCTCAGGTTCAAAGGCAGAGCTACCATCAGGCAGGGGGGGACAAATGCCCCGGGCGCAGGCGAGGGGAGGTGGAGAATCACTCCCCCACCCCTCCCCTCAGGCTTCCCCTGCAGCCTGGAGCAGCCCCCACCCAGAGCAGTGAGTGAGGCATGCTGGGGGGCAGGGGGGGCATTTTGTTCCAGGTTTCCCCCCCTACGGCACTGCTCAGATTTGAATGAGTTGAGAACCACATATATCGATTGATTGTTTTATTGTTTCAGTGCTGTGAGTGTGGGATAGGATGTGAACATTTTACCAAGAGAACACTGCCCTCGCCTGCCAGAGCAAACCCAGCCATACAGCCTTAGTCTCTCTTCACTGGAAGGTTCTTTGGGATTGAGAGGGGAGAGTGTTTAGGCAGTACCTGTGCCCAGTGGTGGGATTCAAAGAATTTAACAACTGGTTCCGGTGGTGGGGTTTAAATAATTTAACAACTGTTTGTTTGCAAGCACCATTTTAACAACTGGTTCTGCTGAAGTGGTGTGAACTTGCTGAATCCCACCACTGCCTGTGTTCTTTCTCTGTCCCCACTGGAGGAGTGATCCTCTTCCTCCATACCTCTGAGTTCTAACATTGCGGAAGGATCTGTTTTGGGACCAGTGCTCTTTAACCTATTCATAATGACCTGGAAGTAGGGGTGGGTAGCGTGGTGGCCAAGTTTGCAGATGATACCAAATTATGTAGGGTGGTGAGAACCACAAAGGATTGCAAAGAGCTCCAAGCGGACCTTGATAAATTGAGTGGCCTAAGAAATGGCAAATGCAGTTCAATGTAGCAAAATGCAAAGTGATGTATATAGGGGCAAAAAAATCCAAACTTCACATACACGCTACAAGGGTCAGTGCTATCAGTCACAGACCAGGAAAGGGATTTGGGCGTCTTAGTTGATAGTTCCATGGGAATGTCAACTCAATGTATGGCAGCTGTGAAAAAGGCAAACTCTATGCTGGGGATAATTAGGAAAGGAGTCGATAATAAAACTGCAAGGATTGTCATGCCCTTATATAAAGCCGTGGTGCGACCACTCTTGGAGGACTGTGTCCAGTTCTGGTCGCCGCATCTCAAAAAGGATATTGAGGAGATAGAAAAAGTGCAGAGAAGGGCAACAAGGATGATTGAGGGACTGGAGCACCTTCCCTATGAGGAGAGGCTGCAGCGTTTGGGACTCTTTAGTTTGGAGAGGAGATGGCTGAGGGGGGGATATGATTGAAGTCTATAAAATTATGCATGGGGTAGAAAATGTTGGCAGAGAGAAATTTTTCTCTCTTTCTCACAATACTAGAACCAGGGGGCATACATTGAAAATGCTGGGGGGGGGGAGAATTAGGTCTAATAAAAGGAAACACTTCTTCATGCAACGTGTTTCCTTTTGGTGTTTGGAATATGCTGCCACAGGAGGTAGTGATGGCCACTAACCTGGATAGCTTTAAAAGGGGCTTGGACGGATTTATGGAGGAGAAGTAGATTTATGGCTACCAAGCTTGATCCTCTTTGATCTGATATTGCAAATGCCTTAACAGACCAGGTGATCGGGAGCAGCAACAGCCGCAGAAGGCCATTGCTTTCACATCCTGCCTGTGAGCTCCCAAAGGGCACCTGGTGGGCCACTGCAAGTAGCAGAGAGCTGGACTAGATGGACTCTGGTCTGATCCATCTGGCTTGTTCTTATGTTCTTATGTTCTTACCTCTGAGTTCTAACATTGGGGAAGGAGGGAGTTCTGCCTCCTCTCCTCTTCCTTAGCTTCATTCTCTTACCATCACTCTCCTCTGATCCTGCCTGATCCAGTACAAATACAGTTTATATTTCATTATCCTATCATTTGGCCTGAAAACCTTTAAGCTGAAGGGCAGTATACAAAACTAACAAAATAAATCTCCACAAAGACCCAAGTTTTGGATGGTGTGTGGGATCAGTGGGAGGGGGAGCTCCATTATAATTCTTCCTGTTCCCAAAAGTTACTAAATCTTGGCTTCCCTCCCCAAAAGTAGACTGCTGGGTGCCATTAAACAACAGATGGATACATGCAAACTTATTTCAACGGAAGAGAGCAACTGTTTTACCCAAGGAAGAATATAGTTTTTCCAGTAAAGGCAGATTTGTCAGCCGAAGTATCACTAACTAGAAATAAAACAAATGTGTGGCTGTCAAGTGAATTGTTCTTTTTAAGAAAGCAACAAAAAAAGCGAGGTACGATTATTCCTGGATGAAAACAGAGTATTATGTTACAAAAAGAAAAGGAAATGCAAACCAACAAATACTTTTGTGAAATGCTGCATTTAAGTTCCTTTCATAAAGGAAAGTTTCCCTCATCCCCCCACTTCCCTATATTTCGATGTTGTTTTAAATGTAGAACAGAATGAGAGAGAACAGAATAAGCACCAAATCATATTTTTCAGAACATAAAAGATTTACATCCACGTGTTCTCTTTGTGTTTTTTTTTTCAAAACCTTCAAAAAATCTGCCAATTGACTTTGACGGAACGTAACAGTAGTTTCTTTTTTGTAAGGCTGCATTTGCCGCGGAAAAGTGGTGTGTCTCTCAACCTTTGCTGATGAAAAACACAAAACAATAATTCCTTGTGGATCGTTACGGAGAAGGGGTGACTGCTATGAATATTTGGGAACAAGCATTTGGGGTCTGTCCCTGTCTTTTCTAGGTAGGGTGATTTGGTAAAATCAAATCTGGAGAACAAAACCCCCCAAAAAGCACTATTCGGCTTTTTGGGGTTTGATTTGGCTCTGAATACCAAGCCATGCAAAAAGAACCCTGAGCCGAATACTTTTAAAGCATGGTAACCTGAACCGCTATTCGGGTTATTGTGTTTTGTCCATTTAAAGTTTAAAGGGACTCTTCCACAATGTCTAGCCACTTGGAGTCTGACACTACTCCCTCCCCTTCCCCAGCCCTGTCCCGTCTCATGGTCAGTCAGTTGGTCATTTGATTGATGCATGTCAGGTGGCGGCGGGAGGGACTGAGCAGCACTGGCAGTAACGCGTGTGTCTTTATCTCTCTCTCTGTTATTGCAGGAAGAGCAGCCAAGGTTTCACTCTGCAGTATGTCTCTCTGCCTTTCATTCACTTAAACCCTGCCGCCGCCCCCCCAGGGCCTAGGGAGGGCAGGAGGTGGCCTGCAGGGAGCAGCTGGGATGGGCACCTGGAGAAGGTGTTGTCCCCGGGCGCCATTTCCCCCCGACATGCCTCTAGGGCCCCTAGACCACAGCTTTGTCAGCCTTACAGATAATAGGGTCACACCAGATCGATCTACAGAGCAGCAGTGGCGTAGGAGGTTAAGAGCTCGTGTATCTAATCTGGAGGAACCGGGTTTGATTCCCAGCTCTGCCGCCTGAGCTGTGGAGGTTTATCTGGGGAATTCAGATTAGCCTGTGCACTCCCACACATGCCAGCTGGGTGACCTTGGGCTAGTCACAGCTTCTTGGAGCTCTCTCAGCCCCACCTACCTCACAGGGTGTTTGTTGTGAGGGGGGAAGGGCACGGAGATTGTAAGCCCCTTTGAGTCTCCTGCAGGAGAGAAAGGGGGGATATAAATCCAAATCCAAACTCTTCTTTCCTTCACTGAAAAGTGGGATCAGATCCTTTGTTATTAAGATTAAGGCCCCTTCCGCACACGCAAAATAATGCGTTTTCAAATCACTGTCACAACTGTTTACAAGTGGATTTTGCCATTCCACACAGCTTCAAAGAGCACTGCAAGCAGTTTGAAAGTGAATTATTCTGCATGTGCGGAATGAGCCTAGGTCTCCCATTACCCTCCGCCAGGGAAAGGGAGTTACCACCTCTGCTCTCATTTCCCACTCCCAAGGATCTGTGAAATGGGAGATAAAATGGCATCCATATAGTGATGCTCCAGGAGATTGTTCCTTCTCTGAAAACCCTATGGGGTTGCCATAAATGGGCTGTGACTTGGCAGCAGTATCCACCATAAGCTGAGCCCCTAAACTATATCTTCCTAAGCTTGTACATAAATGCAAGAGCAGGGGTTTAGCTCACCCCTCGGCATCATCTGAACAGGAAGTGATGCAACTTCCTTTATATATAAAGCTGTGGTGCAACCGCACTCAGAGTACTGTGTTCAGTTCTGGTCGCCACATCTCAATAAGGATATCGAAGAGATAGAAAAAGTGCAGAGAAGGGCAACGAGGATGATTGAAGGATTGGAGCACCTTCCTTATGAGGAGAGGCTGCAGCGTTTGGGACTCTTTAGTTTGGAGATGAGACATCTGAGGGGGGATATGATTGAAATCTATAAAATTATGCATGGGGTAGAAAATGTTGACGGAGAAATTTTTCTCTCTTTCTCACAATACTAGAACCAGGGGGCATTCACTGAAAATGCTGGGGGGGGGGGAGAATTAGGGCTAATAAAAGGAAACACTTCTTCATGCAACGTGTGATTGGTGTTTGGAATATGCTGCCCCAGGAGGTGGTGATGGCGACTAACCTGGATAGCTTTCAAAAGGGCTTGGACAGAGTTATGGAGGAGAAGTCGATCTATGGCTACCAATCTTGATCCTCCTTGATCTCAGATTGCAAATGCCTTAGCAGACCAGGTGCTCGGGAGCAGCAGCAGCAGCAGAAGGCCATTGCTTTCACCTCCTGCATGTGAGCTCCCAAAGGCATCTGGTGGGCCACTGCGAGTAGCAGAGTTCTGGACTAGATGGACTCTGGTCTGATCCAGCAGGCTTGTTCTTGTGTTCTTATGTTCTTAACAACACTGTTCAGGTTCTGCTCAGACCTGAAGATGTGGATGCAGAAGGGGATGGGCAGACCTTGGAGCAACAAATTACACTGAACGACGGCAGCGCGGCAAAGCGTATTTCCAGCAGCAACGATCTGTATGCTGACACTCCGCAACAGGATTTTTGTTTTGTGAAATCAGCCTAAATAGACCCCTCTGAGGTTTCGGAGCGCCGCCTTTTTTCTTTTAAAAAAAGCAAACAACAATAGAAAGTTTCATTGTCACAAAGCAGGGAAAGATTAAGCAACTTCCATGAAAATGAAGATGATTTGAATTCCTCTACAGAGTTGATAAATGGATTTAGCAATTTCTCAAGGTCACATAAGTGCTATTAGCTGTATGCTTGTTGGGGAAAAAAAAGAATTGTCTCATTTTTCTATCAATTACATTTTACAATACCTCAGGCAGGAACCTGTGTCACTGCTGTACGCAATTACATTTCCCATTGTTTTACACTGAACGCTAATTCCCAGCATGGGATGTCATGTTTTGCTACTGGGAAATCATTCATGGGCAGAAAGATAAGGATATCAATGCAGTACCAGAGAGACAGAGACAGAGGAGAGGAGAGGAGGAGAGAGAGAGAGAGAGAGAGAGAAAGAAACCAGGAGGAGATTCATTCACAGTTCTTTTGACAAACGTGACATCATCAGTAGCCATAATCCTGTCTGAAGCTCGCTGTGACGGATCCTTGCTTTCATCAATGAGAAAAAACACAGTTTTGAGAACTGAGACATTTCTTGGTTTATTTTTCAGAATGTGGAGCAAATCCATGGTTGCAAGGCTATAGATTCCTGGAGATTTGGGTGTGGATCTAGCGCAGGAGGTTTACCAACTTCTATACAGGCCCTGAAGATCTCCCACAATTACAATTGATCTCCACACTATAGAGCAGCCATTCTCAACCAGGGTACCGTGGTACCCTGGGGTGGCATGAGCATGTCCCAGGGGTACCGCGGCAACACTACCGCCCCCCCTCATTTTTGTGGTGTCTCCCCCCAGCGCCAGCAAGGACATGGAGCTGGCCCATGAGGCAGGGCCTGCCACAAGGTCAGCAGCCACCACCACCCCTAGTGCTTCCCTTCACCCTGGGAGGGGAAGGTGGGGTGTGTGGCAAGCAGGGGCAATGGGAGGGGAAGGTGGAGAGTGGCGGCAGGGGTACCATGAGATATGAAGAGTAAGGTCAAGGGTACCCTGACCTCGAAAAGGTTGGGAAACACTGCTATAGAGATTAGTTTTTTGGGATAAAATGGCTGCTCTGGAGTAGTCTCCATGGCATTATACACTGAATCTCTCTCCTCCCCTCCCCTTCCCAAGTTTACCAACAAGTCTCCAGGAATTTCCTATCACAAATCTGGCAACCCTGTTGCAGAAGTTAAAGTTCAGGGAGGGAAAAGAGTTCAGCTGGGATGCAATTTGAAAGTGTCCACCTTCCAACGCGGCCATTTTCTCCGGGGAGCAGCAGCAGTGGTGTAGTGGTTAAGAGCAGGTGTACTCTAATCTGGAGGAACCGGGTTTGATTCACTGCTCCGCCATTTGAGCTGTAGAGGCTTATCTGCGGAATTCAGATTAGCCTGTGCATGCCAACACATACCAGCTGGGTGACCTTGGGCTTGTCACAGCTTTTCGGAGCTCTCTCAGCCCCATCCACCTCACAGGGTGTTTGTGGGAAGAAGGGAAAGGAGATTGTAAGCCCCTTTGAGTCTCCTTACAGGAGAGAAAGGGGGATATAAATCCAACTCTTCTTCTTCTTCTTCTTCTTCTTCTTCTTCTTTTTCTTTTTCTTTTTCTTTTTCTTCTTTTTCTTTTTCTTTTTCTTCTTCTTCTTCTTCTTCTTCTTCTTCTTCTTCTTCTTCTTCTTCTTCTTCTTCTTCTTCTTCTTCTTCTTCTTCTTCTTCTTCTTCTTCTTCTTCTTCTTCTTCTTCTTCTTCTTCTTCTTCTTCTTCTTCTTCTGTAGTCTGGGGATGAGTTGTGATTCTAATTCTAGGAAAAAATTCCAGGCCTCATAAAAGAGAGGAGCAGTTAGGCCTGGGCTATAGCCATTTATGCACTTGTGGTCTGTGGGGGGGGGGGGTTCATTTATGTATGCCTGCGCAGCTACGCATGTGTAACTGACATTTTTTTAAAAAAAGAAGTATCTTTTTTTAGGGAGCAGCAGTGGCGTAGGAGGTTAAGAGCTCATGTATCTAATCTGGAGGAACCGGGTTTGATTACCCGCTCTGCCGCCTGAGCTGTGGAGGCTTATCTGGGGAATTCAGATTAGCCTGTGCACTCCCACACATGCCAGCTGGGTGACCTTTGGGATAGTAACAGCTTCTCGGAGCTCTCTCAGCCCCACCTACCTCACAGGGTTTTTGTTGTGAGGGGGGAAGGGAAAGGAGATTGTAAGCCCCTTTGAGTCTCCTGCAGGAGAGAAAGGGGGGATATAAATCCAAACTCTTCTTCTTCTTCAAAGGCACAAAAGCAGCCCAGATTGTTTCTATAGGCTCCAATCACTGCCTGCATAGCAGGCATATGAACAGGGAAAAATAAAATGGGTTCCTTTATAACGACTGCAACCCATTGACCTTAGTGAAGAGGAGGCTAGACATTAAGTTGCTCTGACAAAATGTTCTATAAATTCCAAGACATATTTTCTTTTCACTAGCTCAAAACTCAAGCTACACCCTAGAGTGGACTTTGGCAGAAGCATCTTCGTTCATTATGTTAGCTCCCGTTGTGCTCATACAGCAACTTTCTGTTGGTACTGAAAGCCATTGACGCAGAGAACTCAGAATTTGGACTTTGATGCTGTATTTATTTGTTCTGCAGGTCACTTTGCACTTTGTATGATACATTTCACTGCTCACTATAGTGCTTGTCAGGAGTAATTGCCTCTTATTACTAACAAACAATGATTATACCTTTGTGTTAATGTGTACTTAAACTATACCTATGTGAGTTTGTTGTTTACACCCTAGAGTGGCTAGCTATGGGTTGGGAATTTCCTACAGATGTTGGGAGTGGAATCTGGGGATGGCAGGGTTCGGGGAGGGGCGGGACTTCAAAAGAGTCCACTTTCAAAAGCGGCCATTTTCTCCAGAGGAACTCTCTCTGGCCCCTTCCGTACACGCAAAATAATGCGTTTTCAAACCACTTTCACAACTGTTTGCAAGTGGATTTTGCCATTCCGCACAGCTTCAAAGAGCACTGAAAGCACTTCATTATTCTGCATGTGCGGAATGAGCCTCTGTTACCAGGAGATCAATTGTACTCCTAAGTTATCTTTTCCAGCATCATCTGGAGGTTGGCATACCCTACTACCATAGCATCAGCTGACTTGTACAGCTGAATGTCAAACCTTGGATCTGGAAATCACGGAAACTGTAGATTTGTTCTGAAGCCTTTAATTCAGAGTGTAGGTAACATCGTAAAAGAGGAATCTGGTGATTGCAAACCCCTTACCTGTATCCCGTTGCCCCCTCCCACTAAGCCGAATGGCTCCTACTCCCCTCTACAAACTACAAAACATTTACTACAAAGCATTGCGAGCTGGGGAACAGTTCACACCTTCCTTTGTTGGGATCTGTGTCCGGGATACCCTGGGGTGCCAAGGGGAAGACATCGGGCTTTTGCCCCACATCAGAGGATGGTACACCGCCTCCCCCTGCCCTACCTGCCATTTGGCACTGACCAGGCTCAGTCCTGACACTGTAAAATTTTCCTTCTAGATCAGTAGCTCCACCCACATCAGAACCAGGAGCTACCATATATCCATACCAGCCTGAGTTTACAATCTTGTCTGCACTTGCCTATCTTTGCTCTATTGGGTGACCAAATGACGCCTCTAACAGTTGAGTAAAGAGCGGAATTGTAGCGCATGTCGGTTGTGCTGATCAGAGCAACAGCATGCAGCACCAGGGGAATTTCAAACCCAACAAAGGTAATTGTTGCTGGTAACCCTATTTAGACTATGGTGGATTCCGCACAGCATCTGTATAATGGGTTGCAGTTGTTATAATGAACCTGTTTTCCTTTTTCCTGTTCACATGTGTGCCCTTCACCCATTCAGGCTGCGAATGGATCCTATAGAAACAATCCGGGGGGGTTTTTTTGTGCCTTCTCAAGAAGACACCTCCCTCTTTCTTTTTAAAATTTCCTGCAACGCATGCGAAGCTGTGCAGGCATACAGAAATGAACCCCCACAGCCATGCCGATCGACCCACGATCCAATTGGCCGCACCTGTAACAGATGGGCAATAATGAACATGTCACCGTAGATCAGTCATACTCACTGCCACAGGGAGAAAATGTGCTTGGGGGACTTTCTACACTTTCTACATTCAGAGAATCTGCCCCCAAGCTGCTGGCTGACCTGCATGGAATGGCAGGTGGGTGGGATGGTACGGAACTTAAAGTGAACTAGTGGGCCCAGCCATGCATTGCTGTGGCCAAGTCTGGTGAAGTGGAAAAGAAAGAAAAGGGGAAGCGAATGGTTCGAACATTTGTCATTGCACAATGCTTGCAAGGGAGGGGAGGGGCAAGGGGCCCCTCGCTCTTTTCCTTCTCTCCCATTCCCTAGTATGGCAACCCACCCCGTCCCTCCCTAAAGTTCCCCATCCTCTGCTAGGTTGGGTGGGCCATGTCCAGGTGGGCTGGTCCTGTCCCTTTCACTCCCTTCCCTTGCAGGCGAAATACATAGCTGAAAACACGCTGGGAGGCATGAGATACGTTGTGTTCAAATTTCAGACCATTTGGTCCAGCAAACCCCCAGACCCTCCCTCACCTTCCCCTTCTTCCGCTAGGGTGGGTGGGCCATGTCCAGATGGTGAGCCCCATCCAGTTTTCAAGGAAGGCATGGTTGTTTCCCTTGTATCAGAGAGTGTTGCTTTGACAGCCAACAGATGGCGCTGTTGGGGAACAGAACTGTGGTTCCAACTGTCACATGTGTGGCATGTACACAATAACAGGCACAGTTGTGACATGTACACAACAGGAGGTGTGGAAACAGTATGGAAACCTGGCCGCATGTGAATACGATGTTGTGTGAAAATTTCAAAGCAATTGGTCCAGTAGTTTGGGAGATTACCTGTCAGCAGAAAAACACACTGATAGATCTATATATATATAAAGCTAACAGTGTTTTTGTTGATGACAGTATACCTCAGTAACTGCTGGGCCAATTCCTCTGAAAATTCCCAGCCACTATAGTCAGCCAGGCGAGAGTGTTTTTAGATGTTCACATACTAGAAATTTCACACCTGGCCCAGGTAAAATGCCTTTTTCCTGGCGCTCCATGGTGAAGGACATGCAGCTGCCTGTGTGTAACTGTCACCCTTAGAATGTTAGTTCTGCTTAGAATGTTCACTCAGATGGCCAGATATGAGCAGTGAAAACAGTACATAGGCAGTAACTCGAGTGGAAGTGAAACACATACACACACATACACACGAGGGAGAGGGAAGGGAGGGAGAGGGAGGGAGGAAGGGGTGGCATGCAAGAGAAGAGAGGGAGGGAGAGGAAAGGGATGGAGGGGGAGGCATGCAAGGGAAGAGAAGTGAGAGAGGGGAGAGAGTGAGGGGTGGCATGCAAGGGAGGAGAGGCAGGGGGCCCAGCATCTTCATATGACCCACCCACCCTAGCAGAGGGAAAGGGAAGGAAGGGAGGGGGAGGTGTGGCATGCAAGGGAAGAGAAGTGAGGGAGGGAAAAGAGTGAGGGGCGACATGCAAGGGACGGGAGGGAGGGGCCAGGTACCCTAGATTCCCTGAATAGTGCGGTTACAGTTAAGAAAACCAGGCACGCATTACTCATGAGTAAGCTCAGTACAGCAACTGTGACATACTTTGAATGGCTGCGTCGCACCCCTCAGAGGGTTTCTTCAGAAGTGACACCCATTGCCACCAACCAAACTTACTCCCAGGTAAAGGATCATGACCAGCCAGCCTAGATGTGTGGGAGGGGTGCCTTTCCATTCCCCCCCCCCAGGAATGTGGGCACACATATCATTGACATCACACAGTATCAGGCTGCGTGTTTGCATGAGCACGTACTGCTGGCCTCTGCAATTGATTTGCTGCTACTGTTCCTTTCCCATTTCACCACAATAAGCCACAGCAACACGTGGCCGGGCCCCGCTAGTTTTTATATATATAGATGGTTTGTTAAATTTGCCTGTTAAATTCACACAGGAGCGCCTCCAACCCAGGATTGTGCAAAAGGATAGCTGGTGTAGCAATTTTGAAAAATCCTGGGTTGAGGGGAATAAAATGGGCCAAACTCACATTGGGAATGGGACCTGTACAAATTCATCATCCCCCCACAAAAAAATGGGTTATATAACATTCTACATCCATTATATTTGGCCTGCGGAATCCACCTATATCAGTTCTAAGCAAGCTAGGTAAACGGGAAACTAGCAGCAGAGACTGGGAAGAGAATATTTTATCAAAATTTCCCAAGCCAGTTTCCTTAAATACAACACTTGTCTTCCGGCAAATGGATTCTAGAAAGGCTCTGCCATTGGACTGCTAACTCCTATGTGTGCAATAAAGAAAAGAGCTGTACCTAAGGCATCCAAGACACAGAGGCTGTAAAAAATACAATTTTACTGATCACCTTAATTAATCAAAAGATTGTATCTACGGAATTTATAGTAAAGCAACAATGTGTATAGTTTCCAAATGGGATGCCTCTTATGTTATTGTTACATGCTTATACCAAAGAAAGTTCAGAAATCGAAACCCAAATAGCTGTGATTTTATTTTAGGGGTGCCAACTCCAGGTTGGAAAATTCCTGGAGATTTAGAGCAATAGAAGAATCTGCTCCCCAATGCACTACGACATTTGTCCACCCAAGCCAGGTTCTATGTACCAAAATACATGAGCAATCTGACAACGCCTTCGCTCCATGATACTTTATGCTAGCCCGATTAAATATTTTACCAACTGCTGATACTAAAGGTAGATATCTAAATATTCCAAAATGCGAAAGACTTTGCTCCTGCTCAGCAGGACTTCCCAAAACAACAGTACACGTACTCTTGTCCTGTAACAACTTGGCACCCATACGGTCACTTTTTATCAAAGCTTTTTATCAAAGCTATTCTATTCTAAAGAAGAGACCAGACAGAAGAGATCACGAAACAGTAGCTTGTTTGCTTAGCGACCAACAGACAGAGATGGTCACCAGATTTTTATTTAAGGCTTTGAGCTCTCACAAGTAATTTTACTATCTTCAGAAATTTTACTATCTTCAGAAATTCAGTAATTTTACTATCTTTTACTATCTTCAGAATAAAAAAAAACTTTTATTTTTCTGAATATGTTTTATTTTGTCGATTGATGCCGTTAAAGGTCTTGTCATTTGTTATATTTGAGCAGCAGTGGCGTAGGAGGTTAAGCGCTCGTGTATCTAATCTGGAGGAACCGGGTTTGATTCCCAGCTCTGCCACCTGAGCTGTGGAAGCTTATCTGGGGAATTCAGATTAGCCTGTGCACTCCCACACACGCCAGCTGGGTGACCTTGGGCTAGTCACAGCTTCTCAGAGCTCTCTCAGCCCCACAGGGTGTTTGTTGTGAGGGGGGAAGGGCAAGGAAATTGTAAGCCCCTTTGAGTCTCCTGCAGGAGAGAAAGGGGGGATATAAATCCAAAACTCTTCTTCTTCTTCTCGATTCAGAGCTGGAATCTGGGGAGGGGAATCAGTGGGGGATAATGCCCCCCCCCCCCGAAAACAGCCACTGGTTGTTTTACACAAACGTGATCTTCTTTCTCAAGGATTGTTTCTTTCTCAAGTTTTCAGCTCTTTTTTTTCTTTCCTGTTACTTCACACTGAAAGTGTGGCAAAGTGCTCGGCCTTTAATTTGCACAACGAGAGGCAGGGCAGCTTGCCGGGAACCACCTTCTGAGGAAAGAGGGATTAGCAACGCTCGCTCAAGAGCCCAGAAGTTCTCTGCACTACATCTTTATGACAGAAGGTAATGAAGTGTAGACAACAAGAAAACTGTTTCACATATTATTAAACATATTTGCATTTTCAGGGGATTTTATTTTAGGAAGATTTTATTTTATTTCCACCAACTCCAGGGTGGAAAATTCCGGGAGATTTGAAGGGGGATCTCAGTAGGGTACAATATCACCTTTCAAAGCAGTCCTTATCTTCAAAACACCAGCCCTTTCCATACAATTCATTTAAACCTTTCCCACCACGGAATTCCGCATCGTTTTTACCTCCAAACATTTCATTTCCGGCCTTAAAGCATTTTGAATGAAACCCCTTGTAAAGCGAATCCCCGGCTGAAAGGTTTTGAAAGCATTTCTCAGCTGCTTTGTGATCTATTGACCGCATTTCCCACATTTCTCTGCTTCCCTGGACTTCCTCCTCAGAACTATCTTCTGGCTCACCCAGTTCCCCCTTGCCTGATTCTTTGCATCATTTAGTTGTTCTTTTGCATTTCTCTGTTCTCTTATTTTGAGGAGGTCAATCGTCAAAGCATCAAGTATACAAAGTAGTAGAGAATGCAGCTGTGGAGCACTGATGCTTCCTCAGTTCAACACGGAACTTCAAATAGGGGGAAATCACAAAATGGTGGCCAGGTGAGTGTGAACAGAAGGAGGGGAGATTGTCCATCTCAGGGCCCAGAAGCTCTTTGCACTACACCATTATGACAGAAAGCAATGAAGTGAAGCAAACAGGAAAGCTATTTCTCATATTATTGCACATATTTCCATTTTTTGTTGTTTTTCCCCCTGAAGAAAAGGCAATGAAGTTCTTATGACCAGGCACAATTTATTTATTTATTTATTTATTTGTTAGATTTATAGGCCGCCTCACCCCCGAAGGGCTCGAGGCAGCTCACAATACAGCTGTCCTCAATAACAGCACATAAATATACAAATATAACTTAAAACAATTCTAATAGCAGCAGTTACTTTAAAAATAAATACCAATTAAGACCAACAAGAGTTGTTAAAACAGGCGCCCGATCTAAAGGCCAGGAAGGGAGGGGAAAAGGCCGGGCCCAAGATGGAAACAAGGCCCAGCTAGAATGGAGATCTGGCAGCCTCAATGGGGGGGGGGGTAGAACAGCGGCCAGCCCCACCAAAGGCCCGGTGGAACAGCTCCATCTTACAGGCCCTGCGGAACTCACCGCAGGGCCTGTAAACTTTGCACCTACAACTCATCAATTTACACTAGAAGAAGAAGAAGAAGAAGAAGAAGAAGAAGAAGAAGAAGAAGAAGAGGAGGAGGAGGAGGAGGAGGAGGAGGAGGAGGGGGAGGAGGAACTCACAGCAGGGCCTGTAAACTTTGCACCTACAACATCAATTTACACTAGAAGAAGAAGAGGAGGAGGAGGAGGAGGAGGAGGAGTTTGGATTTATATCCCCGCTTTCTCTCCTGTAGGATACTCAAAGGTGCTTACAATCTCCTTGCCCTTCCCCCCTCACAACAAACACCCTGTGAGGTGGGTGGGGCTGAGAGAGCTCAGAAGAACTGTGACTAGCCCAAGGTCACCCAACTGGCATGTGTTGGAGTGCACAGGCTAATCTGAACTCCCCAGATAAGCCTCCACAGCTCAAGCGGCAGAGCCGGGGAATCAAACCCAGTTCCTCCAGATTGGCATGCACTGGCTCTTAATCACTACGCCACTGCTGCTCCTCCTTTTGTCCTTCCTCTGAGGATCAAAGGATGACCTAGTGGGTAAATGTTAGACTGTTGGAGAAGGATCTGGCAGACTTGGAGCTGAATCTCGAAATCCTGCCCTGCAAGCTTGTTGGGTGCTTTGAGCTTCACAGTCTGCATTAGCTTCACTGACCTCACAGGGCTGGCAATCTATCAAATTTAAATAATAAAATAAATAAATAAAACAGAGGGGAAATGCTATGTTGTAAGCTCAGTGGGGAGAAAAGCAGGGACAGAACTATCTAAATAAGTCAATAAATCATGATACACCTGCTTGAGTACGTGCCCATTAGTCCGAAGCGTGGAAGAAGTGAGGCAGAGGCGGAATAACATCTGAGTGGAGATGTCATGCCAGCAGGGAGAAGCTGTGAGCTCACGTGTTCCTAAGCCCGAGTCTCCCGCGTGCTGGTTCCTGGCACCTTTTATTATGATTCTAATTAGGGGCGTGTAGAGGGGCGGGATGGGAGAGTCCGGGGAGGCCCGAGGAGAAGCGGGAGAGATCATCATGTGATGCATGATCTCACCCTGTGGCTGCTACGTCTTGAGGAGAAAAGCGTAAGCGTCTGGAGCCTAATCCTCTACCTGGGGGGGCAGATAATTGTCCCTTTGTCTGGGGCGCCCAGTGACTGAGCCAGATAGTTCATGACCCGGCGTGAGCTCATACGCAGGGGGTTGAGAGGGTAAAGGGGAAGTGCTTGATGCGACCAAGAAGGCCGTAGGTCCCGTTGGTGTGCCAGCACGTTCTACCGCAGTGCTGCTGGAGTCGAAAGCAGTGCATTACCACATCTCCTCACTTTTACATTTTGAAGGGAGGCGAGGAAATGCTAAGAGAAGTGATTTAGAGAGACGCTTGTCTCCTCCATGTTCCCAGTGAGTCGAGGATTGACCGAGCACCTTATGCAACAGTGTTAGAACTTAGTTGCTTGGGGGGCAGGGGAAAGTCGAGGGGGAGGCTTCTTACACCGCGTTACGAGGCAATATTAGATACACATTGGAGCGAAACAAGACCCGGCGATAGCAGGAGCATACAATCAAACCAATGCAAGGGGAGCTGTATGATGGCACTCAACCATCCTCCCGGCAGCCAGCTCCAGAGGGCTGACCACCAATTGGGCAATACATCATACTTTAGACTGGATACAACCTTTTGCAATTCACGCACTTTCATATGAATCAATTGGGAGTTATCAGAGATTAAAACAACACATATTACGTACATTCTCACAACCTTGGTGATGCAATAACAACTAGTAACATAACTTCTAAAATTAAGGCATGTAATACTTCATAGCGATCAGTTGGGTTTACAGTACTCAAGGATTCCTTTGGAGAAGTCGGCTTCCGAGGGGCATAAAATGGAGACAAGGCATAAATGGAAACAATAAACATTGGTAACCAATACATAAGCTAGATGCTGTGGCTGCATAATTGTCCAATGCATGGCTCCTGCTGTTTGACTACTAAAGCTACGGAGCGATGGCGTTAGTCCATGGATTTCTCAAAGGAAGTAAAGGGAGAGCTACTGATAGTCTTTAGCATTGCAGGTCCAGTGATTCTCTCACGAGCAAAGGTTGTGAGGAAGAAGCGTGTTCCAACAATATTCCAGCTGACTGAGAACAGGCGAGGAGAGTTCCAAGGGTTAATCCTATATCAGGAATGTTCCTGGCTGCAATTCCAAGTTTCAATGCCAGAGGCGGCAGAAGGGAGAGAATGGCGATTGTAGGTGAGGGGCAGCGACACTGGTATCAAACTCTGAGCAGTAATGCTGTTGCCCAGGCTGCCGGAATTCCCTCCTGGGGGGGGGGGTCCCAGTGAGGGCGCTCTGCGATCTCCGTGGAAGAATGGGTGTGCTGGCTTTCAGAGATCCCTCCCATCTCGTGAGCCCAGGCTAGAGGCGTCGTGCCCTCTCTCAATAGGGCCGGCTTTCCCTGCGTCCCAGGAGTTGAGTTGGCCCCATCCCGGGTTTAAAATCTGTGTGGGAGAGAGAAAAGACAAATGGCAGCTTTTCCCCAGGGTTTTGTCGCGCTAGCTGGAGTTAGTTTAAAGAGAGAATAAGTACTTTTGGATGTGGTCCAGCTGGATGATGGAGACCTTGATTATGGGTCCGATGAGGGAAACTACTCCCCTTTCTTACACACAGGCAGAGAAGTGCCCGAAGGCTTAAGAGAAGGGAGGGAGTCCTCAGAACCAATCCCATCCACCGTCCTAGAAGTGTAAGGTTTTTTTTTAAAGCAACTTAAGCAATTCACAATTATAGTCATATTGTAATATATAACGCAATCCATAGGAAGGAATTTAGAGAAAGATGCAGAAAGAAACAGTTCCTGGAAGCTTGAGGAGGTTTGATCGCGGAGCGGACAGAATTGAGAGGGTTTGCAAAGCCCCTTATCAGATCCCTAGATCTAGGGGTGAGGGTGTGTCAGCCCATTTAGAGAAGGAGGAGGGTGTGCTTGAGGAAGAGAAGGGGGAAGGGAGTTTGGAAGTCCAGCTCTACCTTCCCCTCCTGTAAAGGGGACTTTACAGCGGTTTGAGCTTTCGCTTCCTGCACCTTCTGGCCAGCGGAGGCTGTGTAAGATAGAGTAGTGGCTGAGAGACCCCCACCAGCACTGTGACTATGCCAGGGAGTGCTCAGCAGAAAATGTGGGAGCATGAAAATAATTCTGGCTTCACACACATGTAAAGCTCATCGGCGCTCCCCGTAATGTGGCAGTGTAAAATCTCAGATGGATGAAGGGAAGAAAGGTTCTCAAAGGAAAGGTTTGGAGAAGAGTTTTGAGGTTTAGACTAAGGCAGTGCTTGAAGCAAGGTCCCGATCCCATCGGCATACCGCCTGCCTGCCCTCCCGTTTAAGGCTAGCGCTTTGTAATAGGTGAAGCCTTTCCAAGGCATTAGCACACATAATCAAAGGAGAAAAACTTTGAATTGAAGCACAAGAACATAGCTTAGAAGCAATGGAAAAATCCACTCTCATGAGAGGGAAAACTTTAAGGGAATCTCTTGAAGGGCAAGACACATATAAGAACATATATAGGCATACAGAGCACATATAAAGTAATGAGGAGGATTACAACTCTGATTTGAGGATCTTGCTCTCTAAAATGCTTACAGAAGCCCGGTTCAGCTTCTTAGGGCTGGGATTCTGCCCTTCCGGAGGCACTGGCGATTTTGCTGCCCACTGGGAGGCTTTGAGCTTAGAGGCTTTGCACAGGCTCAGGAGACTCTGAGATCTGATTTGATCCCTTACAGCTGCTTGTAGTTCAGTGATTGTGGACTCTGCAGAGATTTTTTGAAATCGTGCCACTCCTGTGGCACTGGGCGGAAAACATGGTGACTTTGGAAATAGAAGGGGCTAGCAGGAGCAGGAGAGTATAGAGCGTAGGGGGGGGGGAGGCGAGCTTAACGAGATTTAAGATTAGCTGAACTTAAGATTAGACTCGAGTAGAGAGCATAAAAGGCAAGGGTGTTCAGATGAACTTGGCAGTTCTCTTGGGATGTTTGTCCATACCTGGATATGGATGAAGCTCCCTGTGGTGCATGGAGTTAGATGACCCCCTGGGATGATGAACAACCCCTGTTCAGCGGCGGAAGCTTTTGGCAAGGAACCAGCCTAATGGTCTCCATTAAGGGGATGGGATCACTATCACTGAGCTGGAGCAAGCGTGGCGAAGATCTAGATGAGGAAGGCTCCGGGGAAGAGGTTTTGAGGAGTCACGAGGAGCCTTGGTTCCGGGCTGAGAGAAGTGCCGGAGTGTGAGAGACGCTTCCCAGCAGGCACTTTGGGAGCACACCGGTCTTGGGAGGCCTCCCTGGGGGTCTTAGCCCTCTGGGAGGGAGACCCCCCCTCCGTTCAGGCTGTAGGCCCCGCCCGGAGCAGTCTACAGATCACTTCTGAGCGGAGGTGTCCTGGCTTATTGCAGGTGAAACCTTAGAGGCCTTTCGTCTCGGGGGGGGGCTGTCTCAGGAGGCAGCGGAGAGGAGCTGCAAGCTAGAAGGCTGGCTTGATGGGGTGAAAGACCCGATGTCCTGTAGCAAACTTTGAGGCATGTCAGGCCAGTTCAGGAGTTCCCTACCTAAGCCCTGTGACTGCTTTGCGAAGAAGGCACTGGCGGAGAAGCGTTCTCTTTGGCGAAGCCAAGAGGTTAAGCCCTGGGCCTCCTGCGTTGTCAACCTGCCTTTACGAGAAGCTTCCCTGGAGCCTGTTCACGGCATTCGGCATATGGAATGCTCTTAGGGTTTTGCGGATGGTGGAAAACTTCCTAGGTGGGTTAGCTGGCCGGCATTGGGAACCTTGATAAGCGCCTTGTAAAGCGCACTCAGAAGAGCGACCGTAAGGGGTGGCCTCAGAGCAGGTTTTAATCTGATACGTTAGGGGTTGGTAAGAGGAGCGCCGAAGCCGTAAAGCTGCCTTGGCGGTGTAGAAGGCGCCGCCAGAATTAACTGCCCTGTTAGTGAAGCACTGCTGGCGGAACTTCGGCTTTCCCAGATCCACAAATTATTGTACTTGAGCTCCAGGAGCATCACGAAAGACATGGTCTTCCAGTCGTCCGGAACCATTAGGGTGGACCCTGTTATCGCCCGGTAGCCTCCAGCATGCCTCTCCCGCGTAGGGGCTGAAGTGACTCCCTCACGTCCGCGCTCGCATTTCGCGGGAGCTCAGTGAGGATATTATAGCTTAAGAGGCGGTGCTTTCGACAACCGCTGAACAATGCCATCACTCCCCCTGCGGTATCTGTGAAAGTGGGCCCGGGGGGGGCACAATCGCGAGAGGATGCTCGGCATAAATCTTCCGTCAGGAGTTTTCCTTCTTTTACCGAATCGTGGCTAATCACGTTCTGCTAGAGTTTGAAACCAGCAAATGCCATTCACGATGGCTGGCTAATGAGTCTTGATGCTTGCCGGAAAATGAAAAAGCCCGGAGCAAACAGGGGAGGCTGACTGAGCAGCGGGAGAATTTAAGTGAAATGGTGAGGGCAAAGGGGCCTTGAGAAGGAGGACAGGCGTCAATTTGAGTGGATAGAGAAAATTCCGGGGTTGGAAATTGAAGGTGAAAGGTCGAAAGGAGGCTGACCTACAGCAGGGAATACAGCCATAGGTCTGCAGAGGCTGATGGCGACATAGCATTGTCTCCGATCAGTAGCAGTGACATCGGCGTGCGAGGCTCTGCAATGCGAAGAAGAGTGCGCCCGATGTTTTCCCAGTCCTTAAAGATTCAATGTCCCCTCCTGGGTACCATGGACATTGAGCTTCAATCTCCTCAATAGTTCGCGGCTCCTCTCTTTCACGGAGACCCTGCCGCTTTTAAGCTAGCGGCTTTCCAGTTAAGTTAGCGATGGCTTGTCATAAGCCCTGCTGCAAGCTCCATACTCACTGATGTTCCGTCCGGGCCGAGAGTGTCCTAGAGGCCGGAAGTCTCTGGATCGCGCCGATCAGAGGACCAGAAGCGATACCGAAGCGAGGTGGATCCCTGGATCGCCCGATCCAGCCCGGACCCGGTACAGCGGCCCTTTCCAGGCGGCCCGGTGAGCAGGGTGGAGGTTCGAGGATTCAGGTTTTAGAAGGCACCAGCGTAGTCGAGGCTACGTGGTCGAAGCGTAAGAACGAGGAGCCGAGACGCGGAGATAACATCTGAGTGGAGATGCAGCCAGCAGCGGGGCCAGCGGGCTCCGTGTTCTAAGCGAGTCTCAGCGTGCTGCGCAATTCCTGGCACCTTTATTATGATTCAATGGGGGGGGGGGCGTGTAGAGGATGGGAGAATCCGGGAGAGGCGGAAGGCGGGGGAGATCATCATGTGATGCATGATCTCCACCTGGCAAGCTGCTACGATGCGGAGAAAGAGCGTAAGCGTCTGGGCCTAATCCTCACCTGGGGGCAGATGGTGTCCCTTTGTCACAGGATGTCCGGTGACTAAGGCCAGATAGTTCATGACCCGTGACTCATCACGGGGTTGAGGAGTAGAAGTCGCGGTCGACCAGAAGGCCGTAGGTCCGTTGGTGTGCCAACGTCTACCACGGTGCTGCTGGGTCAGCAGTGCATTACTACATACACCCTCCCATATTCTCCCAAGTTCTGGTCTAAAACTTTGTAAGAACTACAATCCTACACATACTTTGTAGGTAGCTGTTGATGTAACCTCTATCTGTGGGTTCTGTGGGGCAGAACTTGGAATGAGTTTGCAACAACAAAGTTTAAAAACAAAATGGTTTACTTTCTTAACATATAACATATAACATCAACATTTAACATCACACTTCAAGGTCCTGTTCAGGTTGCATTTTTAAGTCCTTATATTTACAGTCTACTGATACTGCCAAGTCCAATTCTTCTTTGCAAGTGGGTTGGCTCCTGAAGACTCCAAGGGCTTGATGAACAGGATTCACCATGATGAAGGTTTCCAGGAGAACTCTCACCCGTACAAACATAAAAAGACCCTGAAGAGCAATAGAGATTCCAGCATTTACAACATAGCAAGAATTCAACAACTACCTTCCCACTGGTTCCCAACAACATTTGCGAGTTACCTTAACAAGGTGTTAAGGGCTTATACAAACCAAAGGTCTGAGTCTGAGTATGTCTCCCTCCAAACTACATGAGCTCTGCTGACCTTCTGCTGCTTTGAGTCTCCACCCCTTTCTGGGTCAACCCATTCTGAGCATGGGGGTTACACTGACACATGAAAACATTTAAAAAATGAAGTCATTTAGCATGGTGTCCATGCTGGTTAACTTCCACGTTCGGGCTGGCTAAGCCATCCAGGGTAAGGCGCTTCTTAAAAATTATTATAAATAATCACTGGATTGAAATTTGATTGCAATGTAAATCATGTTTCTTTTTTAATTTAGCAAATGCATGTGTTAGGTGCATTCAGGTCACTTTCAACTCGTGGCATTGCTATGAATCAGTATCCTCCAAAATGTGTGTTTCCTGACAATCTTGCTCAGGTCTTGCAGACATGGAGGGAAGGAAATATAAACCCTCCTATGTTCTTTTCTATCTTATCAAGTAAGTTGGATGCTCCTTCCACTGTTTTTAACTTTTTATCTCTCAGGAACCACCAAAACTATGAGGGTACTGGTTTGTTGTTCCAGTGAAGTAAATTCTCCACCTCTCTGTGGTAACTCTGCCCGTAATTGAAGTTCCTGCATCTTCAAACTAATACCCTGTTTCCCGAATACAAGACATCCCGGAGAAAATAAGACATGAAGTAGGGGTTTTGCTTTGAAGTCACGAAATATAAAGGCATCCCCAAAAAGTAAAGGCCGTATAGCAAAGTTTTTTTTTTGTTTTGGAAGGCATGCCTGTTGAACAGGAGCTCTGAAATATAAGACATCCCTGAAAATAAGACATAGCGCATCTTTGGGAGCAAAAATTAATATAAGACACTGTCTTATATTCGGGGAAACACAGTAATCTCTTTCTCATGTTCCTTTCTGGCCACATGTTCTCCTTCTTGCTGTGCTCTTTCCTGCTCTTTTCCTCTCTCTGCTTTTTCAGGCAGGAAAACCACTCTCTGACCAAGCTTGTCAGATTTTTCCCACCTTTTTCCTTCAGGAACTGAGGTTCTTCAGAAGTGGTAGCATTTGGTATAATAAAAGCATTTTCTCTCAGTCCTATAACTGATCCAGAAGGCCAAGGATGTTGGCTTAAACCTTTTTTAGGCAAACCTCTTTAGAAGGCACACAAAATAAATACTGAGGCAGATTTTAAACTTAAACAGAATAAAAGGTTTATTAACAAAGCGATAGTGGGAAGGGGAGATGAATTAACTTGGAGAAATGAAATGGATGAGGCAAATAAGTCAGGAGAAATATATATGTACACTGGAACTTTGCACAGAGATTCTTTAATCACAGACTTATTAGTTTCAGTTATCAGTTACAGTTCATCTTAGATGTAATATAGTTGTTTCTTAGATGGTACAGTTCCTTAAACTTAAGATGTTATGGCTAATGGCTTGTTCACTCACACAGGGATCTAACAGACTTGATACATATGTTCAGTACCCTCACTCAGTCTTCACCTAAAACATAAAATACTCTACTGAGCAAATACAAAGCAAAACCCAATACCCCAGTACTCACTGGTACTCACTGGAAGATATATCTCACTGGTTTATATGGTCCCTATAGAAATACACTCTTCCACCTTCAGCTTGGCCCTCAATAAACCACTCCATCAGTTCTCTCAGTTTGTGTATAATTGCTTTCACACACACAACTCACAGGATGATCACTAGTAGAGCAAGCCAGATTTCAACACACTGACTGCCACTACTCTCCCCAGAGAAGTTATGTTTTAAAAACTCAGTTAAGGCATAATATCTCTTAACACCAGGAACTCTATAGACCAAAAGTCTCTCAAAATGTTCTGTCAATGAGTTAACCTCCTCCCCCTCTGCATCATCTACCCATCAAGCCAATCAGTGTGCAAGATGCCACAGCCAATCAGGTGGCTTCTCCTGCTCCTAGGCCTTTATGCCTCACTCTAACTGTAAACAATGCTTTGTTTCAGATAGACCTGCACTTTTAAATTAACTTTTCTTCTGCAGCTCATCATGGGGAACTCCAGTGGAGAGAAACCCCTCTATGGCCTTGACACCAGGCTGAAAGTGGCTGTGGTGCCATGATCCAGGTACACTTGAACCATTGGATGGAAGCTGCCTTGTAAGGCAGTTTGGAAATGGAGCCTACATTTCCCATTTGGCTCCAGGCCTAGTACTAGCTTTGCATGACCCTGTTTCCAAATTTTCTCCAGATGTACTGATCTATGTCATCTGGAGACCAGATGTAATTCTTGGTGATTCCCAGGGCCCACCTGGAGTCTGGAAACTGTATCTTGTTGATAATTACTAATTGGTCTACTGGGAAATAAGCTCCATGTTATTCAATGAGGCTATTCCCAAGAAATTGTTTTCTACTCCTATTGTCACAATAACAATTTACACAACCCAAAACAGCTCCTCATATTTTCAGTCATAGAATATTTACTTGGGGAGCAGCCTTGGCAGTAGCTAGGAGGTAAAAAAAAAGAGCTTCGTGTGTATCTAATCTGGAGGAACCGGGTTTGATTCCCAGCTCTGCAGCCTACAGAGCTGTGGAGGCTTATCTAGGGGAATTCCAGATTAGCCTGTACACTCTCCCACCGCCAGCTGGGTGACCCCATCCAGGCTGATCACAGCTTCACCGGGCTCTCTCTGGCCCACCTACCTCACAGGGGTGTTGTTGTGAGGGGAAGGGGAAAGGAGATTATGAAAGCCCTTTGTAGGAGTCTCCTGCAGGAGAGAAAGGGGGGATATAAATCCAAACTCTTCTTCTTCTTCTTCTTCTTCTTGTTCCTTGCTCCTACTGTCACTATAACCATTTTAGCTGGTTTCAGAGGATAGCCATATTGGTCTGCAATGCAACAGCAACATCCACTAGCACTTTAGGGACCAACAATATTTGGAGCATATTAGCTTTCAAGTATCAAAGTTTCCTTTGTCAGAGTTCCATTTCATCTGGGACTCCAATCCAGTTCTGTATCAATTTCTGAAAGTTCCTCTCCAAGTTTTGTATTACAGAATGTAATTCTTTCAACCATGAGCTTCCAAAAGACTGGGTAAGCAAAATTATCAGAATCCCGTTTCTATTTTTTTATTATTGCCTGATCCCATGCTGATGTTTTAAGGGACTGATAGAAATCTGCTTTCTGAAGTTGAATTTTCCTTTACTGCCACAGCAGCACAGGGGTGGGGGTGACATTTTTCATAATGTCTCAGTTAAATCTATCCAGTAGTGTAATAACCGATTGCAATAAAAAATACAATATTGCCTTCAGAAACAATATAACAAGCTCGATAGAGCCAATACACCAAAGTCAGGTAGATATAAATAACAGCAAACCTCTCACAAAATAGATAAAAAATACAAGTAACTCTGTCAGTCCATTAGAAGAATTCTGTACAAAGTTAATAGAGCAGTGTCTTTGTTAGGATAAAAATAAGTATCACAAACAAGCAAGCTGGAATTTAAGTCCTCCAGCAATTTTTTATCAAGGTACTTGTTAAACCTAACAAAATAACAACAAAAACAGTGGGTGGGATGGGTTTTTCTGAGCATGATGGGATGCCCACTCTGTAATCTGCAAAACTCCTAGAAGGAAGAAGAAGAAGAAGAAGAAGAAGAAGAAAGAAGAGAGAGAAGAAGAAGAAGAAGAAGAAAGAAGAAGAAGAAGAAGAAGAAGAGAAGAGAAGAGAAGAGAGAGGAGGGAGGAGGGAGGGAGGAGGGAGGAGGAGGAGGAGGTGGAGGAGGAGGAGGAGTTTGGATTTATATCCCCCCTTTCTCTCATGTAGGAGACTCAAATGGGGCTTACAATCCTCATTACCCTTCCCCCCCTCGGCAAAACACCCTGTGAGGTGGGTGGGAGCTAGAGAGCTCTGAAGAAATAAGTGGCTAGCCAAGGTCACCCAGCTGGCGTGTGTGGGAGTGTACAGAGCTAATCTGAATTCCTTTAAGATAAGCCACCTCCACAGCTCAGCTGACAGAGCACAGGAATCAAACCCGGTTCCTCCAGATTAGATACACGAGCTCTTAACCTCCTATGCCACTGCTGCTCCCTACACTTTTTGACCTTGCAGGAACATTTGGGATTTTGAGAGCTGGTGATAAGCAGCAGCCACAGGAATAATTGGAATGGAATACCTCTCTCCTCACACCTCTTGAGAAGAAGGAGAGCCTGAATGGGAAATCTCACACTAAGGAAGGCCCACAGGCTTACCAATCTCCCTGATCCTCCATTTTCATTTGAATGAGGGCAACTTATAAGAAGCCCTGCCTTACAATGAGGGATTCAAACTGTGCCATAGCGCCAATGGGGGGGGGGGCTGGGGGAGGCACGACAGAGGCAGCCAAGGCATTCCAAGGAATGAGGGCATTCCTGCTGGGGGGGCTGTAGCAGGGGCCTTAGCCACTGTATGCGGAGTCATAGGCGGAAGCAGATGCAGCTTGAAGGCATGAGGCTGCCACGCACACCCAGTGCACCTCCTGCTAGACTGCTTCAAGTTCTGCACTACTGAGAGGGAGGGTAACTAAAGGCAAAAAATCACATAGCAAAATCGCAATTAGTAACCCCTCTGTTACACAAATAATTAGTCACCTACTCTCGGGAACCTGTGAGAACCTGCTGGATCCCACCTCTGGATGGAGGGGATATTGTATAAACTTCATTCTGTCAGATTGTCTATTGCAAAAAAGATCTCCAAATTCAGGAAAACATGCAGAAGCCCCAGAAGCAGTGAACAGTAACCTTTTCCATACAAACCTTTCAAAATGCTTTGAGGCCGGAAATAAAATGTTTCCTCCGTGGAGCTCTGCATTATTTTTTCAAAATGTTTTAAATGAATCCCCTTTTGAAACGATTCTTTGGTTTGAAATGTGTTCAAAATGTCTTCACTTGCTGTGTGGTCTATTTACTATGTTTTCCATGCCTCTGTAACATCCCAAAATTTCCTGCTGAAGACCCGAGTTTGTTTCCCTGTTCCTCCACATGAAGCCTACTAAATTGCAGCAGGACCAGTCAGTTTCCCTCCTGAACTCTCACAGGCCCTTCCGCTTTATGCAAAATAATGCGTTTTTCAAACCACTTTCACAACTGTTTACCAAGTGGATTTTTGCTATTCTGCACAGCTTCAAAGGAAGCACTGAAAGCAGTTTGAGAAGTGCATTATTTTGCATGTCTTGGAATGAGCCTCAGTTGAACCTACTTCACAAAGAGAGTGCTTGTTGGGGGAAGAGAAGAGGAGGAGTTTATATAGGCCTTGAGACTCCTGAAAGATGAAGAAAAAGCAGGGTACCAAAATCAACTTTCCTTCCATATAATAATGAAGTTTTCTTTTATTTTAGTGTAAAATTGTACTTGAATTCATGAGGATCTCTGACTTCCAGGTTTCTACATTGGGGTATTGGCCAAAGGATTGGATTCATGTTTTGGCTGAGAAAACCCTGGGAATAAATCAAACTCCTCCTCCACCTCCTCTTCTTTGCATGTATCAGACAAATATATTTGACAATGATCCGTGATCCAGATCTCTCTTAAGTGCCTGTCCAGTGGCAAATACAATTTTGTTTCTGTGCAATGTACTAAGCCCCTCCAAGTATCTGCAGAAAGATTAATTCTTCAAAGGAAGTTTTTTGTTATTTGGCAGAAATTCAGAGGGGAGAAAAAGATAGTATTCTCTTTGTTAACAATTTGTTACTTTAAACATTTACACTAATCTGTGTCATAATGATTTTAATTTGCAGTGCCTACTAGTTCCTAATTACTTGCAAAGTCTCCGGCTCCATTATATCCACTTTAAATCATTTTAATTTCAGCTTGTGAAGGCAAAGGTTGTGTGTTTCTAATAGAGGTTTCAGATTTTTCATGAAAATGATTTTTTGACATCACAATAATGTGTGAATTGGCAAAAATAAAAAAGCACTGTAAAACTCAGTAACTTTTGAAAAGGGTCAGAAATGCACATGGTCCACATGCTGACGGTAAATTCATTCTTGATTAGATCAGATAGTTTTGTCTGTAACTCCCCTGAGGAGGAAACGACAGTAGACTTTGATTTGTCCTTGGGGCTAAAAAGATGCAATCACGAGTTGATGCTAGGGGGGAAAACTCATTAGAAGATGGAAGGCATTTGGAAAACAGCGCCAAGACTCTCCGGTGTAGCAAGGCCCTTTGTTTGTTTTCATTAAGACCAAGTGGATTATTTTTCAGAAATGAAGAGACATTTAATAATTGCAAAGTGACATGGTTTTGCATCATTTCAGGCAGCAGCCATAACTGGCCGGCAGCTGAGAAGCTCGATTCTGAGTCCAACTCAGTGTAGTCACTACAAAAAGGCAGCTGCTAAGTGTTTGTAATGGGGGGGGCAACTTTGGGTTGGCAAATTCTTGAAGATTTGGAGGTGGAAACATGTGGAGAATTGAGGGTGGAGCCTGGGGAGGGTAGAGGGAGGGACCTCAGTAAGGTATAATGTCATAGAGCCCACCTTCCAAAGCAGCCATTTTCACCAATGGCCCCCGCTATCTGGAGTTGTAATGTCAGGACTTTTCCAGGTCCTACTTGGAGATTGACACACCTATTCTGTAACCTCTCATTTGATTTGAGAACCAACATGAAGTTTTAGAAAGAAGAAGAAGAAGAAAGAAGAAGAAGAAAGAGAGAAGAAAGGAGAAGAAGAGGAAGAGGGAGAAGAGAAAGAAGAAGAAGAAGAAGAAGAAGAGAGGAGGAGGAGGAGGGAGGAGGAGGAGGGAGGAGGAGGAGTTTGGACTCTCCTACTTTGCAAAGGGAGACTTTCAAGGCAGAAGCTTACAAACTACTTTCTCTCCTCACAATAGGCACCCATGTAATGAGGTCCAGTGGGATCTAAGAAAGTTTGGAAGAATCCATGATCTAAAACACTTTTCCTAAGATGGTTGTCATTGTTTCATGACTACATAGAGTTTTGAGTTTGAGTTTGGATTTATATCCCCCCTTTCTCTCCTGCAGGAGACTCCAAAGGAGGCTTACTGTAGTCATCCCACGAGGAGTCGTCCCTTGCTAAGGAATAAGCGAGGCGACGCGGGAGGAGGTTTTCATCTGGTGGAAAACGTCAACTTGGCAACAGGGAAGCCCAGCAGGATTTCGTGATCCCTGACAACTCTGTTCCGCCCCTGTGCTGGTCTCTGGCACCTTTTATTAGGAGGTTTCATTGTGTGGCAGGCGTGTAAAGGAGGTGGGGTAGGGAGATGGCGGGGAGCCGGGGAGACCTGGGAGATCATCATGTGATGCATAGATCTCACCTGGCTGCCTACGTGCACGATGAGGGCGTAAGCGTCTGGGCCTAATCCTCACACCGAGGAGGCAAGGCCATTGTCCCTTTTGTCCAGTGACTGAGCCAGACAGTTCACTGACATTATTGCGGACTCATAGGGGGATGAGAATTAGGGGAGTGCGGTCGCGACCTTCAGAAGGTCCGTAGGAGCGGTGAGAGTGTTCCAGCGCTCGACCACCCAGTGGTATACTGGGTCAGCGGTGCATTACTACATCTCCTTCTTGCACATTTTAGAAGGGAGGCCAGGGAAATGCTGAGGGGCGATTTAGGGGGTGGCTTTGTCCCCTCCGGCTTTCGTTTAATTGAGTTGACCTGAAGCTGCTTGTGCAACATTAGAACTTAGTTGCTTGGTTGGCGGGCAGGGAAAGTCCGAGGGGCTTCTTTACACACGATTACAGGCAATGCACTAGATACACATTGAACAAAACAAGACCCCTAATTTGGCGATGAGGGCATACAAAGTCAAACCAATGCAGAGCTGTCACGATGCTTGCACTCAACCATCTCTCCCCCGGCAGCCAGCTCCAGAGGGGCTGACCACCAATGGGGCAATACATCGTTTGCACTTTAAGACTGGATAACTTCTTTGCAACTTTTGCGGTCACGCCACTTTCCATATAAAATCAATTGGGAATTATCAGAGAGATTACAACAACACATATTATGTACATTCTCACAACCTTGGTGATGCAATAACAACTAGTAACATAACTTCTAAAATTAAGGCATGTAATAACTGCTTCCAACGCATCAGTTGGGTTACAGTATTCTCAAAAAGCGATTCGCTTTGGAGATCAGCTCCAAAAGAGGGCATAAATGGGGCAAAGGCATAAATGGAAAACAATAAACATTGGTAACCAATACATAAGCTAAGATGCTGCTAAAGGCTGCATAATTGTCAATGCAAAACTGGCTCCTGCTGTTTGACCTTCACTAAAGCTTCTGAAGACAATGGCGTTGGATCCATGGATTTCTCCAAGAGCCGTAGGAGAGCTACTGATAGTCTTTAGCATTGCAGGTCCAGTGATTCTCACGAGCAAGGTTGTGAGAGAAGGCGTGTTCCAACAATTATTCAAAGCAGCTGAAAACAGGCGGAGGAGTTCCAAGGGTTAATCTATCAGGAAATGTTCCTGACTGCAATTCAAGTTTCAGCCAGAGGGGCTGCATGACAGGAGAGGAGAATGCGGCGATTGTAGATGAGGAGCAGCGACACACAAGCGTCAACCTTTGAGCGGAGCCATAAGCTGGCCCATAGGGCTGCCATTCCCCGTGGAAGCGAAGAGTTACGATCTCCGTAGAAGAATGGGTGTACTGGTTCCAGAGAGGTCCCTCCCATCTTGGCCCAGGCTGAGGGGTGATCCGGGCTTTCTCTCAACAGGAGGCCGGCGGGGAGCCGGATCCTCCAGGAGGGCCCACGCTCCATCTCTCCGGGGATGGGGCTGGCCTGGCATGGTGAGCTGGACTCCTGTATGGAAGAGAAAAAGACAAGCAGCAGCGCTTTTCCCCAGGGTTTTCTTTACTGGCTGAATTTAGTTCTTATAGAGATAGCCGATGGAAAGCCCGAGGCCCTGAAGGTGGAAGCGGGCAATTTTTTGATAGGAATAGAAGGAGTACTTTGGATATGATTCACTGGATAGAGACTTTGATTAGATTACGATTGGGGGGGGAACTACTCCCTTTCTTTTCGTTTGTTTTGGCCGCAATAAGCTTTCCTTAGGTGCAGCTGGCCCCATTCCGACTAACGCATCACCCTGCAGCAACATTCAAAGGCGTTAGGGAGACAACAAGGCAGAGGAATCTTCGCCCGAAGGCTTAGGAGAAAGAGAGGTCACCGCGCAGGTCGAAGGATGTTTGTTTGTAAAACAATCCCATTCACACCGTCTAAAGCGTGTGGGTTTTGCAAGAGCAACTTAAACAATTCACAATTATAGTCATATGCGTAATATATAGCAATCCATAGGGAAGGATTTAGAGAAAGATGCAAAGAAAACAGTTCCTGGAGCTTGAGTTCTGATCACGCAGGCAACTTGGAAACCCTTTTTCAAATCCTAGGTGTTGAGGTGGTGAGTCAGCCCATTTGAGGGAATGCAAGGCAGTGCAGTAGAAAGAAAGAGAGGAGGGTTTGGAAGTTAACTCTACCTTCCCTCCTGTAAGGAGACTTCTGGCCAGTTTGAACTTTGCTTCCCTACCTTCACAGCAGGCTATGTAGTGTAGGCAATGTGGCTGAGAGGGGACCCCGGGCACTGTGACTAGCTCAGGAGGGATCACTCGGCAGAAAATGTGGGAGCATGGAAATAATTACTGGCTCCACATATACAAACCTGCAATGCTACGCCAATGTGGCAGTGTGGAGGCTCAAGGGTAGACAAAGGAAAAGGTTCTCAAGAGAGAGCTTTGAAGAAGAATTTTTGAGGGTTAAAAACTATTAAAATGGAGGTGGCTTTGAGGCAGAATGGGTGACTTACCTTTCAAGGCATTGGCACATATAATCAAAGGAAGAGGAAACTTTAAATTGAAGCATAAGAGCATAGCTTAGAGGCAATGGGAAAAGATTCCTCTCATGAGGGAAAGAACCTTAGGGGTCCCTTTTTTAAAAGGGCGGTAAGACACACAGAACATTACCACATAAGCATACATGAGCATATATATAATGTAATGAGTGAGGATTGCAACTTTTGACTCAAGATCTTGCTCTCTCTCTTGCTGAAAGATGGTTTTCTTGTAGGAAACATTTTTAAACAAAGAAACTGACTCAATCATAGATTAGGATTTCTGTAGAGAGCATTTCTATCAATATAAGCGGAAAAGTGAAGTAGGGTTGAATGTATCTTAATTCCATAGGAAGTGTTTCCAAACTGGATCATTTTTATTGAACAGACAATTGAAGACAAACCTAAGAGGAAATAACATGAGTTTAAAAGCATCCAGACCCCTCCGTAGGGGAGGGGTCGCACAGTTCCTCGTGTTGCTGTGGAAGAAAAGATTAGGTGGGGAATTAGATGGGGGGGAATTGGCGCTATGGCACTTTGTCCTCTATAAGTGATGGTTCCAAACTGGCAAAACAAACAGGGTCCTAGAGGCAGGCAACGTGTTGAATCTCTATGAGAATGGCTGCACCCAAAACTCGAGAAGCCCACCATCTGGGTCGTGAGGCTGGCTCCTCCCATGAGGCTGGGATCCTGCTCGCCCTACAGAGGCAGTGCAACTCGTGATTTTGCTGTTACTGGGTGCTTTTGAGCTTAGGGCCCTGCACGTGCGTCTTCAGAGGCTACTGAGAAATATAGCTGGCAGAACCCTTGGGCGGGTGGGGAGGGGCTGGCCAAGGGGGCTTCCCTCTTTATGAAGGACGCTCTAGGCTTAAAGGCCCGTAGATCGTCCGGCGAAGGCTCTTTCCCCTCTCCATGCCCCTCATTGTCCTGTATGTGACACGCATTCTGAGGGAGGGTTCAAAGCGGCTTGAGTCCTCTTGGTTGAAGTGAGGCCAGGACTGGGCATGGTGCCAAAATGTTGGTGTGTTTTCTCCCATCAGCATTTCTCCCCAGCTGCAAATCGAGTGGTTTTTGCAGGGATTTTTGAAATCATGGCAGCAGCCATTCTGTGGCATCTGGCCGGAGGCATGGTGACTGGTCCAGAAATACGAGGAGCGAGCAGAGCTGGGAATGGGAAACGCATGAGGGAGGGAGCAGGCAACGAGATTTAGATCCAGCTGAACTTAGATCCAGATTCAAGTGAAGGCATAGAGGCAGGAGGATCCAGAGGAAAGGCAGGCATTGGACACCGCAAGGAGGCAAGCATCATCTTCCATCGGCCAGGGTTTCCTTCCTCCGCAAGAGATCGTGGTTAATGCACGCTCTTCGCACCAGAGTTTTAGAAACCCAGCCACCATTCACGTTAAGCTGGCGCCAGACGGTCTTGGTGGGCTTCAGAAAATGAAGGAGGAAGCCCGGGGTGGAAAGAAGGCGGAAGCTGAGAGAGGGAGAAGCTGGCGAGACATGAGAGTCACAGAGTGAGAGAGAGGAAGTTTGGAGGGAAGCGAGGGAAGCAAGAGTGAGGCGAACTGAAGGAGGACAATCGATTTGCAGTGGATAGAGGAGAAAAATTCCAGGGATGAAATTGAAGTTAGAAAAGGTCGAAAAGGAGGGCTTATCTTACAGCAAGGGAGCCATAGATCCTGCAGGCTGATGGCTGACATAACATTGTCTCCACTGTCAGTAAGCAGTGACACCAGTAGCGCTGGCTGAGAGCTCACCAATGTCACGAAGAAGATGCGCACCGATGTTTTCCCAGTCCTCTTAAGATTCAATGTCCCCCCTCGAGTTACCATGGACATTGAGCTTCAATCTCCTCAACCAATTTGCGCAGAAGCTCCCCCTCCTCTTCTGGAGACCCTACGCATTTCCTCGCTAACGCTTTCAGTTAGATTAGCAAGTGCATGTCATAAGCTTCTCCTAGCTTTGCAAGCTCCCATACTCACTGATGTTCCGTCGGACCGAAGAGTGTCCTAGGGCTCTCGAAGTCCCTGGATCACGCTCGATCCAGCCGGGCAGGCGATGCACCGAGCAGTGAGGAGCCCTGGATCTCGCCCGATCCAGCGGACTTCATTGCAGCCATGACCCTTTCCCAAGAAGCGGCGGTGGAGCAGGGGTGGAGGTTCGAGGATTCCCGGGTTTTGGCACGCAGCTTGTAGTCATCCCCGCTTGAGGAGTAAATGCCGGCTAAGAAGCAGAATAGAGGCTGAGGCGGAGGAGGTTTCATCTGGTGGAGAGCTGTAAGCAACAGGAATAGCCTTGAGTTCCGTGATCCCTGACAACTCTGCCCTGTGCTGGTCTCTGGCACCTTTATTAGGGTTTCATTGTAGGCGTGTAAGGAGAGTGTGGGTAGGGAGATGAAGCTGAGGGCGGGAGACCTGGAGATCACTCTCATGTGATGCATGATCTCACCTGGCTGCTCGTCTTGTGGAGAGGAGCGTAAGCGTCCTGGGGCCTAATCCTCACCTGGGGGCAAGACCATTGTCCCTTTGTCCGGTGACTGAGCCAGACAGTTCATGACCCGTGACTCATAGGGGGATGAGGAGTGGGGGTGCGGTGCGACCAGAAGGCCGTAGGAGCGTAGGTGTTCCAGCGCTCGACCACGGTGCTGCTGGGTCAGCGGTGCATTACTACACTTACAATCTCCTTGCCCTTCCCCCTCACAACAAACACCCTGTGAGGTAGGTGGGGCTGAGAGAGCTCCGAGAAGCTGTGACTAGTCCAAGGTCACCCAGCTGGCGTGTGTGGGAGTGCACAGGCTAATCTGAATTCCCCAGATAAGCCTCCACAGCTCAGGTGGCAGAGCGGGGAATCAAACCTGGTTCCTCCAGATTAGATACACGAGCTCTTAACCTCCTATGCCACTGCTGAACTGCTGCGTAGCGGTTAGAGTGTCTGACAAGAATCTGGGAGGCCTATGCTCAAACTCCCATTTTAACATGGAAGTTTGCTGGGATCCCTTGGGACAGTCACACACTCTCGGCCACATCAGAAGGTTGTTGTGAACATTTCCTATTGTAGCTCCTTCAGGGGAGAGAAAAATGTTCAAAAACGATTACCTGCATGATGACATGACATCATTTCCAGTTTCCCCTGGAAGTCATGCCACATTGTATGCAATGATGGTGGTGCCCCCTGGCTGGCAACCCTACACCAACGCACACATAATTGGGAAGTAAATACATGACATGCCCAACTTCATAGGTCCTTAGGTGGTGTGAACTGGGAATCCCCTTCCCCCAATAGCTCTGTGTTTGAAAGAAACTAAGAAACTGCAGCAGCAGAGATTCAGCAGACCAAGAAAATACTACCCCCCCCCAAAAAAAGCTCCCGCAACTAGCATTATATGCAACAAAACAAAGTTATGCACCCTGCCATTCATAGGAAATTGCAACAGACAAAGTCAAATAGGTGTGAGTGGAATTAAACCAAGAATTCTTAACAAGTTCAAACACAGACCCTTCAGCCAAGCTTGGGTATGCCACCCCTCCTCCATAAACAGAGTCAGAAGGTACTGCAATGCTGTGTCCAATTAATGCCTATACAATTTTCCATGAAGCAGATATTCCTTTGGGAATAATCGGTTAAATTTCAGTTGTATTTATTTAACCTGCGTGGGTTGCAATTCTCTGTCTGGAGCAGTGGATAGAGGGTCACACTAGGATCTGCAAGATTCGGGTTTGAAATACCCACTTGGTCATGGAAGCTTGCTACTTAGCCTTGAGCCAGACACACAGAATCTTAGCCACACTAAAATGGCAGAAAGGAGAACTTAGAGGCTTTCCCCACTACAGAAGGGAGCTAAGGTCGACTCGGTTCCCTTCAGTGGAGGGAGATTCCAGGCTGTCCCCAGAGCAACTGAGTTGGCCCCCTGGAACCGAGAAAGCTAAGCTCCGAAGTGGGGATCATCTTGGTGCCTGTTTCAAGCTCCTCGATGCGTGATTGGTGGCTTTCAGTGTTATGGAGGGGAAGCGGGAGCCGTTCTTTTTTTTACAGTTTACAGTTATATGCGCTTTCTGCCCTCCACGACTCTCCCATTCTGCGCATGCCACAAAAGCAGCTCATGATTGGTTGAACAGACGAGGTGTCATTTCGATGCTTCCCCACTTTGAAGCGGTATCGACCTTGTTCCGGCAGAAAAGTGTAGTTCATAACTGCGACAAGGATGTCACAGTTCTGGGGGGGGGGGGAAGTGAGACAAAACAATGTTGAGCTCGGTGGCAGTGGGGATTCACTGAGGTGAACCTAGGTAGAAACCAGTTCAACTCTGTCAGTGGGGAAAGCCCCAAAGAAAGCTATTTTGAATCCCTACTGGAAAGGAAGCATAAATGGGACTGAGAGATAGTTAGACAGTGTGCGTGAATGAGAGAGAGAGAGAGAGAGAGAGAGAGAGAGAGAGAGAGAGAGAGAGAGAGATATGCTCCAAAAACAGGACAAGGGGATTCTGCAAGGCAAGAAGTGAGCTCACAAAATGACACCAGTGAGTCAGTGCAGGGAAGACAGAGGGGCTGGGAAATGGGACCTCATAGGCAAATGAAATCTTTTCAAAAACATTCCAGCCAAAAAAATCGCTAGAGAAGAGGATGGATTTTAAATTTTTTGAGGCTTTAAATAAAACTTGGTGGGGGGCACAATGCAGAACTCCTTGGAGGAAACATGTTATTTCTTGCCCCCAAAACGTTTTAAAGTGTCTGTGTGGAAGAGACCAAAGTATTGTAAGGATAAAGAGGAGAGCAGAATGATGTAAACAGCTTTGGGTCCCCATTGCAGAGAAATGCAGGGTATAAATGAACAAAATAATTTTAAAACAGTCCAATCTGATAAAGGGTTCTGGAGAACTGAAAAGTTTGCCCGTGATGCCGTGCCATTTTGCTTGGTCTAGATTTTGCTACGGATCGGTGTGGCTACCCACCCATTTGGTTCTCTTCTATTCCACTCCATTTCCCTATTATCCCATTCCCCCATTACCACCCCATTTCCTCATTATCACTCCCCACTTCTTCATCATTTTTCACTGTTTTTCACCTTCATTAACTGCTTCATTAGGGCCATCCATCTCAATCTTAAACTCAATACTGGCTGCTTCCTCTTGAAATTGTCCAAGTAGGTTTCATTTGCTCTGGTGCTCTGTAAGTAGTTTTGCTATCATTCCTCCCCCAACTTTGCCATAAAAATGAGGGTGTTGCCTGCCGAACAGCAGGGAAGTCGCACAGCAGAGCAAAGAGCTGAATTCATTCAAGAGCTTTAAAAGGTTTGAACAGAATCACTTATTCCTACCTTGGCAATCTGATTCAATGCAAACCCATGAAAACTCAGAACTTTAAATATGAATTACCACATGCCCAGTATTACGGATCACAAAACTTTGAAGAGATCTGATTCAGCTGAATTGTGCTAAGTGATAACAGTCTTCCTGAATTCCTCCCAAGAACTTAAATATCTGTCCGGAAATCCACCGTTTGATTTGTGAGAAGCCTTTGAACTGGACATCAGGAGAGCCTGAAATATCAAGCTCAGAAATGGACTGGGTTTCCCAAGGCCAGCGGTGGGATCCAGCAGGTTCTCACCAGTTCCCGAGAGTGGGTTACTAATTATTTGTGTGTGCCAAGAGGGGGTTACTAATTGGGTCCGCTTTTCCATCTCCACGCCCTCGCCTCCCCGAGAGGCATACTGCCTTTGAACGTGAAGGTTCCATATAGCAATTGCGACTAATAATGTCACTCCCTGAGCTGAGTTAATCCCTTTCAGGTACTGCAATTCATGGATTCTCAGCCTTTCGTACCTTTTATCTCACCAGTCTCTATCAAAGAACTTGTGTGTTTCACCATTGTGGTGTTCAGATTTGTGAGTTGAGGCATTTTCTATAATGGGATGATGATTTAGAAATGACCTGGTGCAAAAAATGTTTTTGGGGTTGTGGTGGGGTGGCTGCCCATGGGGGGGGCATCCAACTCAGGTTTTGCCCAGGGCTCAGGTTTGCCTAGGTATGCCTCTGCCCCCTTTGCTGAGGGGGGGCTGGCGAGGGAACCTGTTACTAAAATTTTTGGATCCCACCACTGCACAAGGGCCATGGTTTGATTTGGTTTGGTTTATTAGATTGATATAACCGCCTCCCCCGGAGGGCTCAGGGGGGTGAACAACAGCTGCAAAATGACAATATCAATAATCATAACATTAAATAACAACCATCAAAAACATAACATCAATGAACAAAGAATCAATAAACATAGCATTATAACATATAGCATTTTCAAAATAAAACAGGGGGGGTTAACAAATTTTATTTGTGTTGTGTGAAATGGACTGTTTGTACTATTTTTCGAGAAAATTTACTGGAGTTGGGAACGGGGAATCCTCTGCTGGTCTCACAAATTAAGATTCAGTTACCTGGAAAAAAACATTAGGGTGAACTCTATAGTATCACATCTTTGCTGAGACCCCTCTCCTCATACCATCTTCCTAAGGCTTCACACTCAAACCTGCTAAAATTTCCCAATATGGAATTGGCAAACCCTGTTGGCAAACTCTGTTGAGTTTGTGTGCTGGGGGACTCTGGTCTTCCGCCCCAAGGCCCCCAGGGAAATAAGCAAATGAGCTCAACTTTCCTGGAGAGCCCCCGCCCAGCTGAGCCTCTGGCTTCCTCAACTCCTGCAGAGTTATGCTGGGAAGGAGTCATTATTCAGAAAAAAAAGATTTCCAGCTGGAAGAAAGCACTGTGAAGATGCTGGCCTATTACTATGACTTAAGTACCAGCAGGCTGACATTTGCTCCCACTGAGCACCCAGATTCTGCATACTGATGTGCAGGAGAAGAATAGGTCCTCGTTCTTCGAGGGCTCCTTTTCTGGATGCGGAGGCTGCAGCTGCTCATCACCACCATTATCGGAGAAGGGTGCTGATGAAAGGCACCTCACAGCCTCCATACAATCTTCCAATTGCCAGTCAGATTGGGGAGAATCAAACATGGGTGGTTTACCTGCTAAGCCTTGAAAGAAAAAACAACAACAAAGAAGCTACGGAAAGCACAAGACCTTGAAATGAGCACCCCAAATGACAGGGGCAGAATACTTGACCAGACGTGGCAAGAAGAGCTCCCCAGCCTAGCAGGTGTTTTTAAAATTCTGGAAGACACTCAACTATGTATTTCTTTGCTTGTTGGGTAAGATTTATAGCCTGGCTTCCTCTGTTGAGATGGGTTCCAGGAGGCTCACCATAGTCTACTGTACAACAATAAAATCACATCACATAAGAACATAAGAACAAGCCAGCTGGATCAGACCAGAGTCCATCTAGTCCAGCACTCTGCTACTCGCAGTGGCCCACCAGGTGCCTTTGGGAGCTCACCTGCAGGAGGTGAAAGCAATGGCCTTCTGCTGATGCTGCTCCTGATCACCTGGTCTGCTAAGGCATTTGCAATCTGAGATCAAGGAGGATCAAGATTGGTAGCTATAGATCGATTTCTCCTCCATAAATCTGTCCAAGCCCTTTTTAAAGCTATCCAGGTTAGCGGCCATCACCACCTCCTGTGGCAGCATATTCCAAACACAAATCACACGTTGCGTAAAGAAGTGTTTCCTTTTATTAGTCCCAATTCTTCCCCCCAGCATTTTCAATGTATGCCCCCTGGTTCTAGTATTGTATAAAGAGCAGAATTGAGGATAAGGTGGGCCTAGTTTGCCAAAGGAGGTAGGAAAGTCCTATTACCTGAGCATCAGAAAATTTGGATCCAAACCAAGAGAAGAAGAGTTTGGATTTATACCCTATTTTTTTCTCAACCAAAGGGAGTCTCAAAACAGCTTACAAACTCCTTCCCTTAAGAACACATTCCCTTCAGAATCACATTTCAAGCCCGAATTCCTTGTTGCTCCAGAACTCATGATAACAAAACCAGTTAATGATGGAATGACTCAGATAAATGAGAGGGGGCCAAAACAATTAAACAAAATAGAAAAAGGGAAGGGAAAAGAGAAGAAGGTGAAGGCGAGGGAGGTCAGTTGAGTATACTAGGCTCATTCTGCACATGCAGAATAATGCACTTTCAAACTGCTTTCAATGCTCTTTGAAGCTGTGCGGAATAGCAAAATCCATTTGCAAACAGTTGCGAAAGTGGTTTGAAAACGCATTATTTTGTGTGTGCGGAAGGAGCCCTACTGTAAAGAAGTGTTCCGGTTACAGTATCGGGCAGATTCACACTAACCTGAGAAGGAGCTTTGATCTTCGGACATAGCAGGCCTAGCTGCTTTCAGTGTTGTAAAACCTGAACAAATTACACAAAGGAAGCAAGTTGCCAAACAGTTGTAGATCAGAGAGATTGATCTACAGGAGGGCAGGAAGCAGAGTTTAGCTGGGTAGAGAAAAAAGAAGATTCTGATCCAGGCTGGGCAGGAGAAGACAGCTCCTGGTCCCAGGTTGCCCAAAAACCCATGTTTGGAACGGTGGCTGTAGCTGAGAGAAATCTATGTTTTCTTATTTTCTGTTTTTCAGTAAAATCTTTGAAAGACTCAGTGGTTTTTGTGTATCTGGAAAAAAGAAACCAGGATTCCCAAGACCGGCGGCACCCCTCACCCCTGGTATTTGGGCAACTGCTATACTAGCACACTAGTTGAGTATACTACTATACTCACACTATACTAGTACACAAACTATATATTGTACTACATTGTACACACACACATTGTAGATATACTATTTTTTAAATAAATATAATATAGTATGTATATAAATTAGTACATATGTTAGTCCTCAATCATATGCCTGGCAGAACATCTCTGTCTTACAAGCCTTGGAGAATTGAAGTGAGTCCTACCGGACCTGGGTCTCACTTGATAGAGCCATGGTGGCAAACCTATGACACTCCAGATGTTCATGGGCTACAATTCCCATCTCTTTCTTACAAGCCTTGGAGAATTGAAGTGAATTCTACCGGACCTGGGTCTCACTTGATAGAGTCATGGTGGCGAACCTTTGGCACTCCAGATGTTCATGGACTACAATTCCCATCACCCCCTGCCAGCATCGCAGGGGCTGATGGGAATTGTAGTCAATGAACATCTGGAGTGCCATAGGTTCGCCACCACTGTGATAGAGCATTTCACCAGGCTGGTGCTAGAGCTGAAAAGGTTCTGGCTCCAGTTGAGAATAGTTGGATTTTTTGTACCAAAGACCACCCATCCGTTGTTATTAACTTAACACAGTGATCTTTGCAGGATGTACTGGGAGATGTGGCCTTGCAGATACCAAGGTCCCAGACCATTTACAGTAGGACTTTCAGAAGAGGAGGAAGAGGAATTGGATTTATACCCCACCTTTCTCTCCTGTAGGGCGTCTCACAGTGGCTTAAAAACTCCTTTCCCTTCCTCTTCCCACAACAGACACCTTGTGAAACAGGTGGCACTGAAAGAGTTCTAAAAGAACTGTGACTGACCCAAGGTCACCCAGAAGCAGCAAAACAAGTTATGCGATAATATTACTATGTATGGGTGTGAAAACTGGACAATGAAGAAGGCTGATAGGAAGAAAGAGGATTAATTTGAAATATGCTGCTGTAGGAGAGTTTCATACATACTGTGGACCAGCAAAGAACTGAGTGGATCCTAAATCAAATCAAGCCTAAATTCTCCCTAGAAGCTAACATAGAACAGAACAGAAAGCCTTTATTGGCATATTAAAAAAACACAATAGCTACAAAACAAACCAATACAGCAAAACACATCCAATGCAAACCCGCATGACACATCAATCCATGTTCACATCTTCAGCAAAAAGAAGGCCCCCAGTTCTCATTCCACTGGGCCCGAACCACCCAACAACAAGCAAATTCTGTCTGCATCATACTGGCCATGTTTGTTATGATTACTATTAGCAAGAGACAGAAATTGAAACACATATTAAATCTAAAATTAATACCACATGTAAACATTTCAGAGCTGCTACAGAGACATGCTAAAATCCCAGGTTAATATATTGTAGTATAACAATAAAATATTAAAGTAAGGTGGTGTGATAAGGAAGGGAGAAGTTAATTACTTATGCTCTAAACATACTTAGACCCATTGCTAGATTATTTGCATTCAATTATTTCAAGGAGAAAGAAGCTAATATAACTAGGCTATCATACTTTGCACTGCTGAAGGCTTTCACAGCCAGAATCAACAAGCTGTTGTGGGTTTTCCGGTCTGTGTGGCCATGGTCTGGTAGCTTTAGCTCCTAATCTTGGTGAATTCTGCAGGGCCTGTAAAACAGTTCTGTTCCACCGGGCCTTTGGTGAGGCCAGCCACGGATTCCCCCTCTAGGATGCCCTTGTGTTGCGTGCCATCATTGGCACACCTGATATACTATCTAATCAGTACTGTCCCCTCCCGACCTTGGGATCGGGCGCCATATAATATTGCTGCTGCTGTGTTTTATGGTTATAGATTTGTAAATTGTTTTAAATTACCTTAGTTTTTATGTGTAAAATGTTGTTTTTAGCCTGCTGTGTTTAATGTTATGTATTGTTGTTGCAGGCCTGCTGTACGCCGCCCAGAGCCCTTCGGGGATGGGGATTTATTTATCAAATAAATGAATGAATGAATGAATGAATGAATGAATGAATGAATGAATGAATGAATGAATAAATAAATGAATAAATAAATAAATAATATTTTGCCTCATCTATGGCTGGCATCTTCAGAGGCATGTAACAGTAAGAAGTGTTTCTCTCTGTTGCACTAGTATACCTTGGTCCCATTATCAAAAGACAAGACCCGCTGGAAAAGACAATAATGCTAGGAAAAATTGAAGGCAGCAGAAAAAGAGGAAGACCCATCAGGAGATGGATTCACTCCGTTAAGGAAGCATCATACTCAGTTTGCAAGACCTGAGCAAGGCTGTTAATGAAAGGACATTTTGGTGGAGATTAATTCATAGGGCGACCATGAGTCAAAAAATACTTCCTAGCACTTAACACACACAAACAATTACAATGACATCAACCACTCTTGCCAGAACTGGCCTTGCACTATGGTTATCAATCCGTGCATGGAGACATGATGTCACTTCCAGTTGTCCCCAAAAGGAAGGTCACATCATGGGAAAACATGGTAAATATTATCAATATCACATCCTCAAACAGCTGAAGAGCCAATATTGGACAGTGGCTATATGACCAAACCAACTCGTCCAGAGCTCCTCATTTGCAACAGACATGCCGAGTGTGAAGAGAAATCAATTTCCTGCTTCCATCTGCAATGCTGACAGGGCTGTCATTAAGGATTATATGATAATGCTTGGAACACTCCCGAGCATTGTGTAAATGTGCATGATTAATGTCATTGTGAGTAACATGATGGGGGTCTACCAAAGGATGTATCAAAGGCTGAGGGGAAAAATGGAAAACCTATTACACAATATTTATATTTGTTATATAGTGTAAACAAAAATGTTCATTAGCAACACAAAGCCTGAAATACAGCAGCTCTCCAGAGACTCAGGTGGTGGTCTTTCATAGTTCCTGCGTGTTTCTGTATGCCAAGCAAATGCTCTACCACTGAAAACAGTCCTTCTCCTGGAAAATTGGTTACTGTATGGGTAGGAGGATGAGGAAAACCTGAAATTTCTCACCTGCAAAAGCCATCCAGGTGTTACTCAGGCCATTTCCGCACGGCCCAAATACGACGCCTTAGGGACGGCAAAAATGCCATCCCTAAGGCGCCGTTCGCACAGGCAGCACTGCTGAAACGCAGCAGCACTGACCTGACTTCCCTCCACCTCCCCCAGAGCAGCGTCAGGCCGCCCCAAAAAACCTCCCTCCTGGAGGGAGGTTTTTGAAAAACAGCGTGTTCCCGCCGGCGCACTGCGAACGACACCGCCGGGAACACACTGTTTTCCCCATCCCCCACCCTCACCTCATCATCCTGCGTCGCTCTACGGGACTGCTGAGACCCTCCCTCGCTGTCCTCCGACACCTGGAGGTCAGAGGGCAGCGTGGGCGGGTCTTAGTAGTCCAGCAGGGCGATGCAGGACAACGAGGTGAGTGTGTGGGGGGGATGGGGAAGAGGTGGCTCAGTGCGGAGCCACCTCTCCCGCACCAGCCTCTGCGGGGGCCGCTCACATGCTCCCGTGCGAACGGCCCCCACCCCTCCACCGGCAGGATTCCACAGTGCGGAAAGGGCCTCAGCTTCTGGGGTGGGTGGGTTGGATACTATATTGTCACTGATTTGCATTATACTACGTCTGGCATGACCTGGAAGTGATGTTATTGCAGGTAAGTGATGCACTAGCATTCTCCCAAAATTCTATGGCTTAATCACTGAGTGCTAGCTGAACACTAGAGAGTAACCAACACGTTTATATAACTTCCAGGTCACACAGGAAGCAATGTCACCATATGTGAACATTAATTGTGCCTCCCCCATTTTTACCCAGGCATCTCCTTCTGCCACCCAGCTAAGCAGCAGTGGATAGCAGGAGATGCTCTGCCCTTGGATGGCAGTGGGTAACCCTAGTTCAGTGGTGGCGAACCTTTGGCACTCCAGATGTTATGGACTACAATTCCCATCAGCCCCTGCCAGCAAGGCCAATTGCCATGCTGGCAAGGGCTGATGGGAATTGTAGTCCATAACATCTGGAGTGCCAAAGGTTCGCCACCATGGCCCTAGTTTATACATACATATACATATAGTATTGAGAAGCATATAGTGTTGAGAAGCAACTGTTACCCTCACCTTGAATTTTTGAAGAAGAGAAGTTTGGACTTCCTACTCTGTAAGGAGACTCAAGGCAGCTTACAAACTGCTTTCTCTCCTCACAATAGGCACCTTGTGAGGTCAGTGGGACTAAGAAAGTTTGAAAGAACTGTGACTAAAACACTCTTCCTAAGATGGTTGTCATTATCATGACTATGAGTTTGAGTTTGGATTTATATCCCCCCTTTCTCTCCTGCAGGAGACTCAAAGGGGCTTACAAAGGGGACTCAAAGGGGCTTACAATCTCCTTGCCCTTCCTTGCCCCACAACAAACACCTTGTGAGGTAGGTGGGGCTGAGAGATCTCTGAGAAGCTGTGACTAGCCCAAGGTCACCCAGCTGGCGTGTGTGGGAGTGTACAGGCTAATCTGAATTCCCCAGAGAAGCCTCCACAGCTCAGGCGGCAGAGCTGGGAATCAAACCCGGTTCCTCCAGATTAGATACACGAGCTCTTAACCTCTTACGCCACTGCTGCTATGAACATACTTAGGATGTATATTCTTAGGAGGAAACCTCTCCCTCTAAAGAAGAAAGTGTTTGTAAGGTTGCATGGATTTTATCATTTATTTATTTATTTATTTATTTACTTACTTACTTACTTACTTACTTACTTACTTACTTACTTACTTACTTACTTACTTACTTACTTACTTACTTACTTATTTATTTGTATCCTGTCTTTCTGCCTTTACAAGGGACATTAAGGCAGCTATCAGTTTAAAACAGTGATGGCGAACCTTTTCGAGACCGAGTGCCCAAATTGCAACCCAAAACCCACTTATTTATCGCAAAGTGCCAACACGGCAATTTAACCTGAATAACCCCCTCAAGTAGGGGCCTGCCTGCCGTAGCCTCCACCAAGTCCTACATGTGCCACTCTGCACCTCTCTAACATCTCTGCTGCCTTGCCCCCCGCCCCCCGGGCAGCAGCCATCTGGAACAGAGGCACCAGGCCCACCAGCCGAGCCCTCCCTGCTCGCTGAGGTGCATGCAAATCAAGTCCAGCAGCCCAGGCCAGCCTAGATGTGGGTGGGTGGGTGGAGATCCCTCCCACCTGACGAACTCTGTGCGCACGTGCCCACAGAGAGGACTCTGAGTGCCACCTCTGGCACCCATGCCATAGGTTCGCCACCACTGGTTTAAAACATACATGCTAAAACCACACTTTGAAACCATTGAAAGCAACTCACCAAACACAAATCATCAAGACAGTTTTTCAAAAAAGTTAAAATACATACAAAATATTAAAACCGCCCTTAAAACACTGGTTGGCAAGAAGGAGTCATTGAAGGGATTCCAAATGACACATTCATTTTGTGAAGTAGAGTTCCACATGGCTCCTACTCATTTCACGAAGTGTTATTTCTTGCTGTCTCCCTCAAATCTGCAGGTGGTGGAAAATGTTGTCAGGTTGCCCTGAATCTCTTCCCAAGAATTTTCATAGAGAGGCAAAACAAGGCTGGATGATTTTTAAATCAGCCGGATTGAAAATGGACTGCCCTTCCATGCCACACCCCCAAACAGAGGCCCTTTCTGCACGGGCCATTTACGGCGCCCTGGGGACGGCAAAAACGCCATCCCCAGGGAGCCATTCGCACAGGCAGCGCTGCGGAAATGCAGCAGCGCCAACCTGGCTCCCCTCCCCCAGGGCAGCGTCCAGGCCGCCTCCAAAACCTCCCTCCTGGAGGGAGGTTTTTTTTTGGAAAAGCTGCTTCCCATTCCCAGCTGGCTGTCGCGAGAGCAGCACCGCCAGAGGAATGTGCTGTTTCCCGTTCCTCTCACTCACCTCTCATCGCCTTCGCCCGCCCTGCTGGTCTCCTAGGACCCTCCCTGCAGCTGTCCTCCGACCCCTGGAGGTCGGAGGGCAGCGTGAAGCGTCTTAGGAGAGCAGCAGGGCGACTCAAGCTGGCTGAGTGAAAGTGGGAAGAAGGCGAGAAGAGCGACTCGATGCAGAAGCCACCTCTCCTCGCGCCGGCCTCTGCGAGGCTGCTCGCCGCGTTTCTGTGCAAACAGCCCCCACCCCTGCACCGGCAGAATTCCCGCCGGTGTGGGGACGCCAGAATGGCCCGTGTGGAAAGGGCCAGAGTGTCACGAAATTGATTGTCTTGTCTGGGCACAACTGTCATGGGCGACCAATACAACATTTGCTCCAAGTTCTGCGGTGTTGTGGGTTTTCCAGGCTGCATGGCTGTGCTCCAGTAGCATTTTCTCCTGACATTTTGTCTGCTTCTGTGGCTGGCATCTTCAGAGGATCTATGGAAAAAGAAAATGAGGGAAAACAACCATTTCTAGATGTCTTAATCATTCGCAAACCAAACCAACAATTGGGCCACACAATATACAGAAAACCTGTACACACTGATAGATATCTACATAAAAACTCCAATCCTCACCCAGGACAGAAAAGGAGCGCAATAAAAAACTCTGGTAGATCATGCAAAAAGAATCTGCGAACCCCACCTCTTTCAAGATGAACTAAATCACCTAAACTGGGCTCTACTCTACAGGCTAATGGCTACTCTACTACAGACATCAGAAGAGCTGCAAGACCAAGAACAAACCACAGGAATGAAGATAAATCCAGAGGGAAGGTATTCTTACCATACATCAAGGGAATCACTGATCATATAGGGCACAGGTGTCAAACTCAGAGCCCTCCAGATGTTATGAACTAAAGTTCCCATCAGCCCCTGCCAGCACGCTGCTGGCAGGGAATGATGGGAACTGTAGTCCATAACATCTGGAGGGCCACGAGTTTGACACCTATGATATAGGGAAACTGATGAAGAAACATAATTTCCAAACAATCTACCGACCCACTAAGAAAATTCAACAAATACTACATTCAACAAAGAATAAGAGGGATCCTCTAACATCTGCAGGAGTCTACCGCACACCATGCAGCTGTGGACAAGTCTACATAGGGACCATGAAACGCAGCACCCAGACATGAATCAAAGAACGTGAAAGACATTGCAGACTAATTCAGTTGAAAAAATCAGCGATAGCAGAACATGTTATAAACCAAGCTGGACACAGAATGTTATTTGAAAACACAGACATTCTGGACCACTCTGACAACCCCTACATCAGACTACACAGAGAATCCATTGAAATCCACAAGCACATGGACAATTTCAATAGAAAGGAAGAAGCCATGAAAATGAACAAAATTTGGCTACCAATACTTAAAAACAGTAGAATCAAGACAATGGTGAGTGAACACCACCCAGACACAAGATGTCTGCAGGAAGGAAGCAATCAAATGGATTAAAATGCCAGGCAACTACTATGCAGATGCCCTCACTAATTGATTATGAAACTTCATGGTTACTTGCATATGCTAAAATGGGTGGATTCCACTCAACACATGCAAATTACACTTGCTAATTGCACCCTTTACACTTGTTAACAGGCAAATGGTTCTTTCTCCCACCCTGGACACTCCAACAGGTATATATACTCCACTTGATTTACTACCATCAGATCCTCTGAAGATGCCAGCCACAGATGCAGGCGAAACGTCAGGAGAAAATGCTACTGGAACACGGCCATACAACCTGGAAACCCACAATACCCCAGTGATCCCAGCCGTGAAAGCCTTCGACAATACATTGCTCCAAGTTCTTTTGTGTGCGTTTGAGAAGCTGTCAGTCAAAGGCACACGACCTTGGTTTCATTCTTAACAGGCATTCGCTTAGAGTCCGCCCTTGCTTTCTTACCTTGAACTGAGAGGTGAGGCAGGATAGGAAAAATTAAACTATTTCTATCCTGCCTCTCCTCTCAGTTCAAAGCAAGAAAGCAAGGGCGGACTCTAAGTGAATGCCTGTTAAAGAATCCCATTAATTCATTAATACATTAATTAATAAAGTAATTAATTAACTAATTCATTAATATGAGTTAGTTTTTTTTTTCTTCACCAGACCTAACAAAACTGTTGCTGAAAATTGGGGAAATGAGTTCAGTCTCCAAAGAAGAAGAAGAAGAAGAGTTTGGATTTATATCCCCCCTTTCTCTCCTGTAGGAGACTCAAAGGGGCTTACAATTGTAGTTCCTAAGGCACTTAACATGGGTGCCCTTCAGGTAAGTTCAGTTGGACGTCAGACACTGACAGGTTTAGAGGCGGTTCAGTCCCCCCTTTCCCCGCTTTTTTTCTTTCTTCTGCAGTCTTGAGAAATAAGGGAAGCTCTCTCAAGGAGACCCTCTAACATTTGGGAGAATGTTCTCGTGGAGCACCCTATTCCCATGCCGAGGACTTCTTCCACTTATGCTGTACCACATTACCAGGGACAATTTTCCACCTGCTCTCCGTTTCCTTTGCTATCGCTCGTGCCACCCCAGGAGGGAGTCCAGGTTGGAGCTGCTCCCACTTGAACGGCCAAGCAGGAAGCGCCATATTTCCCTTCCTTCCATCGCAGGAGCAACCAGCAGTGGCATAGTGGTTAAGAGCAGGTGCATTCTAATCTGGAGGAACCAGGTTTGATTCCCCACTCTGCTGCTTGAGCTGTGGAGGCTTATCTGGGGAATTCAGATTAGCCTGTGCACTCCAACACACGCCAGCTGGGTGACCTTGGACTAGTCACAGTTCTTCTGAGCTCTCTCAGCCCCACCCACCTCACAGGGTGTTTGTTGTGAAGGGGGAAGGGAAAGGAGACTGTAAGCTCCTTTGAGTCTCCTACAGGAGAGAAAGGGGGGATATAAATTTGAACTCTTCTTCTTCATCATCGTGCCATCCATAGTCAGGGAGAATTTTTTAAAAAAGTATCTCCATGCAGAGGCATGAATGCAACCTGGATTGTTTCCATGGGCTCCAATCGCCGCCTGCACAGCACAGATGTGAACCGGAAAAAGGAAATTGGTTTTTTTTTATATAATGACAGCAACCTGTTCTATATTTGATGTGCAGAATCGGCTTCTCAATTGTGGCTGCCAAGACCAAAGAAGCCAACCAATATATTTGGAGTTCTGGAAACAGGTGTTCAAGAGAAGGGCATTACTTGATGGACTTGGCATAGGACCATGAAGAAAAATCAGCTACAAGGTGGGAGAGCTGATTTTTAGCTTTCTCTTTTGCGTATGGCTGTGTGTTCATTGGCTTTACAGTGCTCCAGCGGTCTCAGTTGTTTGAGGACAATATTTCATCTCCCAGCGAAAAAAATAAAATCTTAATATGAATCGGAATGCTGTCTTTATACTGTCAAGGAAATCCTTCTGATCTTCACACACACACACGCACACACTCTCGTACACACACACACACACATATTTTCTCCTGTATTACAATATTAGCATTTCTCTTTGCATACATGGGATGCGATTTGCATCTTCAATGCTGTTTTTATCATGTTTCCCTGTCGGTGACTGATGCGTAAAGCGCATTTGGCAGGTTGAATTAATCTCTGTGGAGACGCACCCCCCTTCAAATAAACTCTAGGACAATAGTACAGCGAAAGTGAGCAGACTGTCCCCGCGGTTCTATTAGGAGCACAATCAAAGTTATCCAGGTGATGTAAATGTATGGCAAAGCGGATCTAGATTGCCTTGACAAGCTCTTGAAGCCGGCATTTGCGGTCCTCGATTTTTAAGTGATATGCTAAAGATCTTGTAAGGTCATGATTGAGCTCTCGAGCGGCGTCTCGGGTAAATCTTGGAAAACAGAACTATGATATTAAAATACCCCAGTGAATCTCCAGGTAGACATCTTTTCAGCGGCTGGGATGAGCAAGGCAGGGCGGCTGTGTATCTTTGATGAAATTAACAGCGCTTGGCATTTTGTATGAAAAGGCCAAGTATGGATACAAATTTTAATAAAGGCTGATTCGGTGCAAGCGTAGCTGTGGTGCGAAATCAAATACTCTATCATCCTAAATAGGGAGAGGAAGCAGGTCAAATTCAGTTGGGCTTTCTGCCAAGCAAACGTGCATGGGATTTGACAGCCTCGTTCCAAAGCATTTCTACTTCTACAAGTTTTACAGAGCTTTTTATCAACCATTGTATGACTATCCCCTATCAAGAATTCTGGGGAGCAACATGGAATAGAGGACAGTGGGCCTTTCCCCACTTTTCCCTCTACCGCCATCACTGCGCGCTACTCACTGCCCGCGTCATTTCTGGCGCGTGCCTGGCTCCACGACCCGTGCTCTGGCGGGATGCGTCAAAGCGCCCGTTTTTCTCAGCGCCAGGAATGGCCAGCTGGCAGCTGGCTAGCAGCCCGGTAGTGTCGGTGACTGCGTTGTCACTGCCCCTGCAGTGGGGAGTGCCCCGGGAACCCGCGCTACTTGAGGAGAGTAGCGCGGGGCTTAAGGTAAGTGGGGAAAGGCCCAGTGTTGCCAGATCCAGGTTAAGAAACTCCTGGAGATTTGGGGACAGAATCTGGGATGGCCAGGGACCTCAGAGGGGTGTGATAACATAGAGCCCACCCTCCAAGGCATCCATTTTCTCCCAGGCCCCTTCTGCACACGCAAAATAATGCATTTTCAAACCACTTTCACAACTGTTTGCAAGTGGATTTTGCTATTCCACACAGCTTCAAAGAGCACTGAAAACAGTTTGAAAGTGCATTATTCTGCATGTGCGGAATGAGCCCCAGAGAACTATTCTCTACAGTCTGGAGATGAGCTGTAAGTCCAGGCATTCTCCAGGTCCCTCCTGGAAGCTGGCATCCTGGGGGGCTCCCTTGCATTTATTAGCAGCCTTTCCCTGACCTGTTTAGTCTTGGCTAGCCTGATGTCATAAGAGCCCAGAAGGAAGGAAGGAAGGATGGATGGATGGATGGATGGATGGATGGATGGATGGATGGATGGATGGATGGATGGATGGATGGATGGATGGATGGATGGATGGATGGATGGATGGATGGATGGATGGATGGATGGATGGATGGATGGATGGATGGATGGATGGATGGGTGGGTGGGTGGGAGGGAGGTAGGGAGGTAGGTAGGGATAGATAGATGGATGGATGGATATGGATGGATGGATGGATGGATGGATGGATGGATGGATGGATGGATGGATGGATGGATGGATGGATGGATGGATGGATGGATGGATGGATGGATGGATGGATGGAAGGAAGGAAGGAAGTATAGGAGGGAGGGAGGGAGGGAGGGAGGGAGGGAGGGAGGGAGGGAGGGAGGGAGGGAGGGATGGAGGGAGGAGGGAGGGAGGGGGGGGAGGGAGGGAAGAAGGAAGGAAGGAAGGAAATGAGGGAGGGAGGAAGGAAGAAAGGAAGAAAGAAAGGAAGAAGGAAGGAAGGAAGGAAGAAGGAAAGAAAGGAAGAAGGAAAGAAAGAAGGAAGGAAGGAAGGAAGGAAGGAAGGAAGGAAGGAAGGAAGGAAGGAAGGAAGGAAGGAAGGAAGGAAGGAAGGAAGGAAGGAAGGAAGGAAGGAAGGAAGGAAGGAAGGAAGGAAGGAAGGAAGGAAGGAAGGAGAAGCACAGGTAGGTTGGCCAAGTCTAGTTTGGGAAATTCTTGTGGATTTGGGGATGGAGCCTGGGGAAGTCAGGGTTTGGGGAGGGGAAGGACCCCAGACAGGGCATTGTGCCATGGAATCCTTCTTACCCTCCAGTCATTTTCTCCAGATAGATTGTGCTCTGTAGCTTGGAGATCAATTGCAATTCCAGGAGATCTCCAAGCCCTTCCTGGCAGGTTCCAACTTTACATACAGATAAGGTGTAAGGCTGAACACACTCAAACAAAGTAAACTTTATGAAAAGGAACAAACTTTATTGATATATGTCACCCTGGGTACAGGGTGCTGGAATGGAGGGTTCTTACCCTCAGTCCCAGCATATATAGGGTGTGTGGGCTGTCCAAAGGAGAGGTGGGTTTAGGGATCAGGAGAAACGAAACTGAAACTTAAAATGGAAACTGGGGTAAAAGCCTGTAGGACCTTGGTCCTGACATAAGGGGCTGAAATACTTTCAGGGCATTCTCTGGGTATGTGTAAGGAGTCGCCAAAAGTCATCCAAGTGCCTTGGGAAGTTTTCCTACCTGATAGAATGGAAACCCACAATATGACAGGTAAAGGTTTCCTGTAGTGGTAGAATGTGTTACAGTTTGTTGAGACTTGAAACTAATAATAAAGTATTGGCTGTTTGTACAAGCCCATTTTTCTACCATGTGTCTTCAGTCTGGAAGTCTGTGGGGGAAACGGAGATATGATACTTCCTTCTTCGATGCTATTACAATGCAGCCAGACTTCCGCTTCTGCTTTCCCAACACAAAAAAGATGTGAAATGCAATTTCTTCTGGCTGAACAGCATCCTTGAAATTGCATCAAAACAAAGTACTAGGGAGTCAATTATGCTGTGGCATTGCATATATGTCATAGGAATGCCCCAGTTAAAACAGTCACAGAACAAATAGCAGCATTCATTGATTTTATTTACTTCTGTATTTAAGTGTTTATATCCCACCATGCCTCTCGGCTCAAGGCGGTTGGTGTACTTCGTTGCTACCCTCTCTTCCTCCTCAACAGGGACTCAACATGGTCTCCTCTCCTCCATTTTATCCTCAGAACAGCCCTATGAGACAGGTCTGTAGTCAGAAAATTTTCATGAGGGGGGAAGGGCAAATGAGTACAGTGGTGGCCAGCCCATCATTATGTATTTTCTTCACTATTGATTTATTTGTAGTTTATTATTTACCAGTTTTGTACTTGAGAAGCAACCCATTTCATCTCTTGTAGCTCCCTCCCTTCAGCTGCTAAACTGGCCCGACTCTTTGTGATGCATATTTACCGTTTGCACTCGATCCCAGACAAGATTATTTCAGATCGGGGAAGGCAGTTTATTTCACAGTTTTGGAGGCATTTTCTAAAGCTGTTGGGAGTTGAGCAAGCCCTTTCATCTGCTTATCATGCAGCAACCGATGGCCAGAGCAAATGGACCAATGCTACTCTGGAACAGCACCTGAGATGCTGTATCAACTTTCACCAAGATGATTGGGCAGACCTCCTCTCCTTTGCAGAATAGGTGTATAATAACATGGTACACAGTAGCACAGGCAAAAGTCCCTTTGAAACTGTGTATGGTCACTTCCTTTCCTGGGGTGTAATGTGACAGGGCCTCTGGACCTCCAAGAGTGGATCGATTTGATTAAACAGGCATGAGGTCCGATTAAAAAAATGCTACAGTAGGCCAAAGATTCTCAGAAGGAACAAGCTGACAAGAAATGAAAGCCGATGACTCTGGGGGTGGGGGAATGGGTATATCTGGCCACTAAGAACCTGCCGGTGTGTGTGTGTGTGTGTATGCAAGCATGTCATAAATTGGGACAGAAATATATTGAACCTTTCAAAATCGTTCGTAAGATAAATGAGGTGACTGTTGAATTGAAATTGCCAAAGAATTTGCAAAACATTCACCCTGTGTTTCATTGCAGCCTATTGAAGAAGGCACCCCTCCCGGATGAGTGGCACCTCCATCAAGAGACTCTGCCTCCACTCCAGGTGGGAAGCGAATGGCACCACAAGGTTGAAGCCATCCTGGATTCCCGCATCCACAGAAAGAACTTACAATACCTGGTGTCATGGACTCATTATCCCCGTGGGTTTAATGAACGGGTGGATGCTTGTCATGTACAGGCTCCCTTCCTCTGTGCTTATCCTGAACAGCCATGAAATGGGGGGAGGCCTAAAGGGGAGCGGAATGTCAGGCAGGAGTCTGGCATCAAGCAGAGAAGCACCAGGGGGTGGACGGGGGATGAACAAGCTGATGGCAAAATACTTTCGTTTTCCCTAGGTAACCAAGTAGAGGCACCCAGGGCCAGGCAGCACTATCTCAGTCCTCTGACCTTGAGCTTCTTCTTCTTCTTCTTCTTCTTCTTCTTCTTCTTCTTCTTCTTCTTCTTCTTCTTCTTCTTCTTCTTCTTCTTCTTATTATTATTATTATTATTATTATTATTATTATTATTATTATTATTATTATTATTATTATTATTATTATTATTATTGTTGTAGATTTTACAGCTGCCAGATCTTTAGCTGGTTGTTGGACTTCATTACAATTCGAGCCTCACCCAGAAGCCTAGGAATAGTTGTTTTATTATTATTATTATTATTATTATTATTATTATTATTATTATTATTATTATTATTATTATTATTATTATTATTATTATTATTATTAAATATATTTAATGATGCCCATTAAATGTTATTACTATTACTATTACTATTACTATTACTATTACTATTACTATTACTATTACTATTACTATTACTATTACTATTATTAGTATTAATTAAACTTGTATACTGCCCTTCCCCGGAGGGCTCAGGGCGGTTCACAACACAAATCTACAAATACAATTAAATATATAAATAAACTCCATACAACTTACCGTGTTTCCCCGAAAATAAGACAGTGTCTTATATTAATTTTTGCTCCCAAAGATGCGCTATGTCTTATTTTCAGGGGATGTCGTATTTTTCCACTCCACAGCTGCATGCTCTGGTCGACGGGCATGCTTCCAAACAAAAACTTTGCTAAGTCTTACTTTTGGGGGATGCTTTATATTTAGCACTGCAGCAAAACCTCTACTACGTCTTATTTTCAGGGGATGTCTTATTTTTGGAGAAACAGGCTAGTACCCCATCCCCGTTATCCTGCATTCCTGTCTTTCGCACCTCTGCAGTGTGGGATAGTATAATGGGTTAGGGATGGGGGAGGAGGAACGGGGTTTGATATATTGGGGTTGTTTGAATGTTCTAGCAGAACTAGCTTTTTCTCTCCAGCCAGTGTGTCTTTGGCAATAAAGACTTCTAAACCTTCAAGTTGCAGTGTCTGATTTGTATCTTAGATCCTGGGCTTGACACCTATGTCATGTGACACTGATATCACACTCCTGTAATGTCAGTTACTTCTGTCACATGCTTCCAACTCAGGCTCATTCCGCACATGCAGAATAATGCACTTTCAAACTGCTTTCAGTGCTCTTTGAAGCTGTGCGGAATGGCAAAATCCACTTGCAAACAGTTGTGAAAGTGGTTTGAAAACACATTATTTTGCGAGTGCGGAAGGGGCCTCAGTGAGTCCAATGGCACCAACTGGATGTTAAAGCTTGGATCCAGATGTGTTAAGCTTGAAGATCACTACTAAGAAGTCCACGTTTGGGCTATAAAGGCTGAAAATTTTCAGATACTTACCTGAGAGTAAGGATTATGGACTAAAATGTGATTGACTTTTGAATAAACATGCCTAGGATTGTTTTGAAGATCAGATGATTTTTAAGTTTAGGAATCAAGCAAGACAGTGTTGGCTGGGCTCCGTTGGATTGTGAGTGACCCCCACCCAGCACAGACAAGTCCATGAAGGGTAAAGAAAAAATTATTTCCTCTTATAGGGACATGATCTCTTAGTTCCACCCTGCAACAAAAAAAGTGAAAAGGTCTTTGCGACAACTTAGTACCAGCACAAAGAATCTTGCCACCAGAAAAGTCAACATGTCAAGGGAGGGAAAGCAAGGGGGAAAAAAAATAGGTTGTGGAGAAAAGAATTTGACAACAAAGGTGAAACATGGCCACAGGAGGAGGGAACAGGCAAACTGATTTTGGAGACAGCTGCTAATGAAGATCTGAGAGCTGATAAGATTAAAAAAATAATTATTTGATAAGGTCAGTGCTCTGAGAACTGTCAACGCGAGCGAGGAGTTAGTATGCCAAGAGAGTTTCAAGTGGTTTCTGTCAGCAAACAAAGACAAGAATGTCAATGCGGCTGCAGTTCTGTCTTTCGGATACTCAGTTTTGCTTGGCAGAGATTGCCCTGTATATTGTGTAAAATTCATTCACGTCACAAATGGTGGGGCTCCAAAGAGTCTTCCGTCTCTTGCAATAGGGTAACTAGCTGGACCTCCTAATTTCTCAGCCATCTGGAAAACATGCTTGCCATAGAAACAAATATATCTCAGAACAAAGCATGCTAAGAGTCTTTTCAAGGATAGGATGTTGAAGTAATCTTGCTATCGGCAGTTGCATACACAACGGCATAATTCAATGGCCAAAAAATTGGCCCTGGTCTTATAGTCTAGCTGGGAAACAGATAGGAGCAGAAATGTGGAAAGAAAAGTAATCCCACAATTACCATGTTTCCCCGAATATAAGACAGTGTCTTATATTAATTTTTGCTCCCAAAGATGTCTTATTTTCAGGGGATGTCTTATTTTTCTGTGTTCTGTTCGTCGGGCATGCTTCCAAACAAAAACTTTGCTACGTCTTACTTTCAGGGGATGCCTTATATTTCACACTTCAGCAAAACCTCTACTATGTCTTATTTTCAGGGGATATCTTATATTCGGGGAAACAGGGTAAGATTAGTGGAAATGTTAAATTCTCTGATAGAGCATCTGTTCATCCATTATAAAGCCTTCAAATGTCAACAACACTAGAGGTGCCAATGTCTAAGTGTGGTGTGGCCATCTCCCAGAATTACAGCTGATCTCCAGATGACAGGGTCCCCTGCGTCAAAGAATGCTGCTTCAAAGAATGGGGTGTATTGCATGATACCCTGCTGAAATTTCTCCCCAGGCTGCACCCCCAAATCTCTAGGAATTTCCCAACCTGGAGTTGTCACCCCTAACAATAGCACCCAAGGCTATGGCATAACCTGCCTTATGATACCGATTAAAATTATTCTTACCTTAACTTCCTACTCTGATTGTTAAGGCATAAGTGAAGTTTTCAGACCTATTACCAGTGGTGGGATCCGAAAATTTTAGTAACAGGTTCCCATGGTGGTGGGATTCAAACTGAGACATAGCGCCAATGGGGCTGGGCGGGGCACGACGGGGGCGTGGCTTTCCTGGGCGGGGCTGTGGCAAGGATGCAGTCGCTGCGCCGGTCCTTGGCTGGGAAACGAATGCACGCAGGCGCAGGCTGCCCCGCACGCCAGTGAACCTCCTGCTAGACTGCTTCAATTTCTGCGTGCTACTGCTGAGAGGAGGGGCGTAACTAAGGCAAAAATCACGTGGCAAAATCACCCATTAGTAACCCCCTCTCGGCACACACAAATAATTAGTAACCTGCTCTCGAGAACCTGTGAGAACCTGCTGGATCCCACCTCTGCCTATTACTAACTATGAATAAAGCATGAATGAAACATAACCATTAACAGAATTCTAGTTATATACCCTGTGATTGGGGGGGCTGGACTTGATGGCCTTTGTAGTCTCTTCCAACTCTATGATTCTATGATTCTCCGGGGGATTCTGCACAGCATAAATATAATGCCCTGAAGACATTATAAAAAGCATTTTGGGGAACGACTTTGACAGCTCTTTCCCCAAAATGACTTTAGCCCTTTTGATTTCTCTCAGCCTGGGATTTTCAGAAATTGCTAAACTAGTGATCTCCCCCCTCACCCAACCCAGATGGAAGATGTTTCCCGCCTGCTGAGCGAACAGAAGAGGCAGGAAATGCGTTATTCTCCTGCCCAAACTTCTTACTTTCACATCCACCACTTGGGCCTGCCATTTTGTGTGCTGCCGCAAATATTACACCCATGCGTACTCCAACTCACTAGGTGAGTATCATTTCAACATATGGGAGGGTTCTTTGGGTTTTTGTTAACTATATGAAAATGAAAGGATTAAATAGACTTTTATATATTGACACCTGTATTTGTACATTTCAGATTGGCTTGACAAAGGACTGCCGAAATAAAAACCTAATCTAGAGGTTTTATAGCCATATCTGATGGTGTACTTATCAGAATTTTTTTTGTATATTTGTGATAGAAAGATAATGTTGAAATGAAACTCACCTAGTGAGTTGGAGTACGCATGGGTGTAATATTTGTGACAGTACCTGTTGTACACCTGCCTTGATTATTATGGTGGATTTTGTGTGCTGCAGCAGATTCTCTGTGAAGATTTCCCATGGAGATTTCCTGTGCTTGTAGCTCATCTGCACGCCATTTCATTGTATGAAGTAGATGAATAAAGTTTGTTTTACCTAGTGATGCTGAGTGTGAGTCATTTTTCTTTTCTTTTTTTGAGGGGGATGTTTGCAAAGCTACGGCAACACAATTAGAGAAGCTGTAATATGGGCATATTTGTGTTGCCGTAGCTTTGCAGATATTCTCTTCAAACCAAAAAGAAGAAAAAAATGACATGTGAGGGGGATCACTAGGCATAACAAACTTTATTCACCTATTTCGTACAGCCAATTTGCACATAGACGAGCTGCAAGTGGAGGAAACCTTGATGGAAAACCTTCACCAAGTGGTAGAGGCATGGAGAATCTCTGCGGCAGCACGCAAAATGGCGGACACAACTGTGAAACTGCAAGAGCTCCATGGGGCAGGTGGGAAAAAAAGATCCATTTCGGCTGGCAATGCTTGTGTTCTCCTGAGCTGTGGGAACACAAAATGCCAAAACAGATCTTTGTAAACTGTCTGCAGGATATTACATTTCTGTTGTGCAGAATCCACCTATGATTACAGGTATCGGCATGGAAAGACATACTCTATATACATAGCCATTTCTTGAAGAAGAAGAAGAAGAAGAAGAAGAAGAAGAAGAAGAAGAAGAAGAAGAAGAAGAAGAAGAAGAAGAAGAAGAAGAAGAAGAAGAAGAAGAAGAAGAAGAAGAAGAAGAAGAAGAGGAGGAGGAGGAGGAGGAGGAGTTTGGATTTATATCCCCCCTTTCTCTCCTGCAGGAGACTCAAGGGGGCTTACAATCTCCTTGCCCTTCCCCCCTCACAACAAACACCCTGTGAGGTAGGTGGGGCTGAGAGAGCTCCGAGAAGCTGTGACTAGGCCAAGGTCACCCAGCTGGCGTGTGTGGGAGTGTACAGGCTAATCTGAATTCCCCAGATAAGCCTCCACAGCTCAGGCGGCAGAGCTGGGAATCAAACCCGGTTCCTCCAGATTAAATACACGAGCTCTTAACCTCCTATGCCACTGCTGCTTCTAGCCATTAGTCCAGGTATTGTAGGAACCTTTTCACGTACTGAGATGGAGGATATAATATTTTCTGCTTTTTGGCCCCTTAAGTACACAGAAAGATGTAGCTCTGGAATAACAGACACTACATTTTATGACTTCTTTATCATTTTTTACGCACCTGCTTTTGTCCCTGTACTGTACTGTTTTTACTGTGTGAATCACCTCCAGCAGATCTCTAGAGATGTGGGACATAAATACAATAAACAATGTTTTTAATCACCGGAGTGAACTGCGACCTTCAGACAACCTTGGAGTGCTACTTTGGAGCTAATCGGGAAACTCTTAGGGCTTAGCTAACAGGCATCCTGAGTGTGCACTGCTGCGAGCTCAAATTCCCTACACCACATTGAAGAAGAAGAAGAAGAGTTGGATTTATACCCCCCCCTTTCTCTCCTGCAGGAGACTCAAAGGGGCTTACAATCTCCTTGCCCTTCCCCCCTCACAACAAACACCCTGTGAAGTAGGTGGGGCTGAGAGAGCTCCGAGAAGCTGTGACTAGGCCAAGGTCACCCAGCTGGCATGTGTGGGAGTGTACAGGCTAATCTGAATTCCCCAGATAAGCCTCCCCAGCTCAGGCGGCAGAGCTGGGAATCAAACCTGGTTCCTCCAGATTAGATACACGAGCTCTTAACCTACTACGCCACTGCTGCTCCTTTGGACCATATTCCTGTCTTCCCTTTTTCCTTTTTTTTTTTGGAACTGGGTAAAAACCAGTTTGCTAGCTCTGTACCAACAAATGCCAGTAATTGAGGGAACAGTGCCTTGGATGTATGGAGTTCGAGGGGGTGTGATGTCACATTCTCCATAATGCTGAAGTAGTTTCTTCAATCTCTATGGTATATATCATAGAAACAGTAGCATCACGGAGGATGGAATATCACTTCCTACTGGCGGGATTTTATGGAGGATATGACATCAGTTTCAGATGATGCTCTAAGCATCCCTCCAAAATCAATGGGGTTTTTTTACCACAGAAACTGAGGAAATAACTCTCAGCAATATTCTCCAACCCAAATTGGAGTGGCGTAGGAGGTTAAGAGCTCATGTATCTAATCTGGAGGAACCGGATTTGATTCCCAGTTCTGCCTCTTGAGCTGTGGAGGCTTATCTAGGAAATTCAGATTAGCCTGTACACTCCCACACATGCCAGCTGGGTGACCTTGGGCTAGTCACAGCTTCTCGGAGCTCTCTCAGCCCCACCTACCTCACAGGGTGTTTGTTGTGAGGGGGGAAGGGCAAGGAGATTGTAAGCCCCTTTGAGTCTCCTGCAGGGGAGAAAGGGGGGGATATAAATCCAAACTCCTCCTCCTCCTCCTCCTCCTCCTCCTCCTCCTCCTCCTTCTTCTTCTTCTTCTTCTTCTTCTTCTTCTTCTTCTTCTTCTTCTTCTTCTTCTTCTTCTTCTTCTTCTTCTTCTTCTCCTCCTCAAAACAATCATGGCAAGGGGTTGATGGTAGGGGGATTACCAGAGGTCAAATTACAGGTGAAAACAGGTGACATGCTGGTTTGACAGAACTGACTCCAGTGTTCAAATGTCTCAATTTCTCAAACTTCCCATAGTTTAGCAACCTGAAGACCCCATTTGGACTTTAATATTTTTTGTAGGCCGCCAAGTCCTCCCTTCTTACCTTGCTTGGGTAATGGTGCCTGGCAAGCCATGTGTGTCCTTTAGAAAACACGCAGCTTACAAACTCCTTCCCTTTCTCTCCCTACAACAGACATCTTGTGAAGTAAAGGGTCTGAGTGAGTTCTGAGAGAACTGTTACTGGCCCAAGGTCACCCAGCAGGCTTCATGGAGAGGAGTGGAGAAACAAACCCAGTTCTCCAGATAAGAGTCCACTGCTTTTAACCGCTATACCACTTTACAGGTCTTTGGTCTCTCAATAATTCAGTAAGAATCATATCAGTTACCCTTTAAATGCCTGTTTAAGTGAAATGCATGTTTAAGTGAAATTTGCATCATCTCTGTTTTGCTGCTAAAATCCGGTTTTAGAGGACAGCTGATTCTCTAGGGACACAAAATTCACTTCTGGATTGAAAGGGCCTTTGTACCAGAGACAACAAGTAATTTATTGATTGCTTAATAACTATTCAATAGAAGTCAAGTGAAGAGGGAGGGAGGAAAAACTTTCCAAGCTGCTTAGAGAAATAGGGGGCAAAAGGATTGTCAATTTTCAAATCCTAAACTTCAGATATTAATTGGACTATATGCATAAGCATAGGCAAGCAGATGGGATTTCTTCTCCTATTTCTTTATTTGTTTTTATTGTAGGATCTGCTTCTAATGACAATATACATAACTCAAAGCATGAATTCTTTTTTTGTAAATAATAATACGTTGAATAGGGACATTCATATCACTTTTCATGATTTACAATCAAGAGGATATCTCAAACTATGTGTAAAAACTGTTGTCAAAATATTTTTTCTGGATTTATCCCTAAGAGACAATATATGCACTATTTAGTCAATCTGTTAAGGGCAGTGTTCAATGTGTGTGTGGATTTCCCTTCAAATTGACATTTAGAAATGAGAACTGAAAATAGAACTGTTCTGTCAAAGGAGGAAGAAGCAGATGGATTTTGGAAACACCTATTAGGAAGTGAAGAAATGATTGCCGAACCTTCTCGATGACAAGCAATAAATAATAGAAGTCAAACAATGTTGAAAACCTAAACCTGCCTTTGGAACACTTAGCAAATTTGAATCTAGAGAACAGATGGGGATTCCAGACCCAGGTGCTGTAGTTCTGTTCATAGAGATCTTTGGTGGACCCTGATCTTCTGCCAAATCTGGTAATCCCCCTACCATCAAGTCTACCCAATTTACTTTTCCACTGAAAGCAAAGGATGACATCCATACTTAGATGAGCATAGAATTCCCACGCCAGTAAAAGCCACTGAGAATCCTAATTCAGGTTTCTGTGCATTCAACATACATCCACATAGCCCTCTGGTTCCTTAAAGTGACATTCAGAGAGGTCACACATTGAGAGTCAAAGCTACTTCATCTCCTTGTCCCCCCCCCCCGCCCCCTCACACACAATGAATCTATGGCTCATGCCACACATGCAGAATAAGGCACTTTCAAACTGCTTTCAGTGCTCTTTGAAGCTGTGCGGAATAGCAAAATCCACTTGCAAACAGTTGTGAAACTGGTTTGAAAACGCATTATTTTGCATGTGCGGAAGGGGCCAAAGTTCAACACAAAGTTCCAAAGACAGCACAACTTGTCTCCTGTGGCAAGGCAGTGAGATTTTGTACATACATGCGCAGATGCAGAACAGAGAGGGTGCTGAATTTTAGAACTGGGGGTTATGGCGATAAAGTCCCCATTCCATATTTTTTTTTAAAAAAACATCCTTGCTTCTAATGTGCACCACCAACCTCCACCTGCCCTGATGCCCATTCCATGATGTACTTCAGGTATCCTCATCAAAATAGCTGTTGCGAGAGGTGGGGCAAACCACAAAATGGCTGCCTCAAGAGGCTGAGCCAATCACAAAACATCAAGGACTGAGGTAATGCGTAATAGCAATTCTTGAGCATTTCAGGCAAGAGAGCTGTTAAACAGAATACCTTTTAAAAGGTATTTAATATTTTAAAATATTTTCTTGTATACCCACAGTTTACCTTTAGTCACCCAATGAAGATGCTTCGGTTGGAATATGCTGCCACAGGAGGTGGCGATGGCCACTAACCAGAATAGCTTTAAAAGGGGCTTGGACAGATTTATGGAGGAGAAGTCGATCTCTGGCTACCATTCTAGATCCTCCTTGATCTCAGATTGCAAATGCCTTAGCAGACCAGGTGATCGGGAGCAACAGCTGCAGAAGGCCATTGCTTTCACATCCTGCATGTGAGCTCCCAAAGGCACCTGGTGGGCCACTGCGAGTAGCAGAGAGCTGGACTAGATGGACTCTGGTCTGATCCAGCAGGCCCTTTCTTATGTTCTTATGCTTGTGCTGTGGTGGCAGATACTGTCAAAAGAATGCTTAAACATCTGCACAGCCAATCAGAAACCCCATTGAGCAACAGCCCCACCGGGCTTCATCCACTTTCTAAAAACACTAGGTCAGTGGTGGTGAACCTTTGGCACTCCAGATGTTATGGACTACAATTCCCATCAGCCCCTTCCAGTATGGCCAATTGGCCATACTGGAAGAACTGATAGTATCTGGAGTCTGAAATTCTTCTAACGCTAGGTGGATGCCAGGAAAAGTGTCAGTGGGTCCTATGGTACCTGACCTGCCAGTGATAGCCCAAAAGTCTTGTTTGGGATCACAACTTCTTTGTCTCTTTTCCCATACTTTGGACTCCTTCATATAAACAGCAACATCAATAAACTGCTTTGGAACACGTCCTTACGGCACATCTTCCTGACGAAATCCTCTCGCTGCAGCCCGGTCTGCAACAAATCAGAATCGAAGTCCTGCCATCACATGGCCTTTGGCACAATTAACGCCTGCCGATAATTTAATAGCGTGAACAATCTGGGACCACGGAGTTATTGACAACCTGTGAGGCCGCTCACGACCCCGTGTTTCCTCTTCTGCGGGAGGCCATTTTTGTCAGTTAAAACACAGACGTCCTCCTCACAGCAAGGAAGCCTGTTGACGTTTGCCCGCCAGAAGGAAAACAACGTGCCTGTAGATGCGACAGACAAGTGAAAGTTTTGTCGGATGGGGTGTCACTGTGCGCATCTGTGATACAAAGCTGTCAGTGCGATGACAAACTTGAATCTAAAGACATTTTAATGGTGTGCAATTAGGAAACAGTTGTTTCCTGACTCTCCACATGTTACTGAGCTGCTTGCTGAGGCTGTTACTTCCTTCATAGAGTCAATTCATCTCATATTGTGTCTTCTTTGTCTGCTGCCTTCAACTTTTCTTAGCATTATTGTCTTTTCCAGTGAGTCTTATCTTCTCATAATGTGGCCAAAGGATGATCGCCTCAATTCAGTCATTTCAGCTTTTGAGGGCAGCTTTGATCTCGATTTGATCCATTCAAACAGATAAGAGTTCAACAAATGATAGTGATGGTAGTCCAAAGGTTATAGAGAGAAGAAGAAGAAGAAGAAGAAGAAGAAGAAGAAGAAGAAGAAGAAGAAGAAGAAGAAGAAGAAGAAGAAGAAGAAGAGGAGGAGGAGGAGGAGGAGGAGGAGGAGGAGGAGTTTGGATTTATATCCCCCCTTTCACTCCTGCAGGAGACTCAAAGGGGCTTACAATCTCCTTGCCCTTCCCCCCTCACAACAAACACCCTGTGAGGTAGGTGGGGCTGAGAGAGCTCCGAGAAGCTGTGACTAGCCCAAGGTCACCCAGCTGACATGTGTGGGAGTGTACAGGCTAATCTGAATTCCCCAGATAAGCCTCCACAACTCAGGCGGCAGAGCTGGGAATCAAACCCGGTTCCTCCAGATTAGATACATGAGCTCTTAACCTCCTACGCCACTGCTGCTCCCCTATGAAGAGAGAACTGAGCGAATAGGTCAAAAAGGCAAGAGCGGGAGGGAAAAAACCTTACAGAAGCAGCAGAGGAAATGCACCATGGGAAATAAACAAGATGAACTCGAACCCTTAACACAGCAAAACAAATATGATATTATAGGCATCACTGAAACCTGGTGGGATGAACCTCGTGATTGGAACATAAGAATTGAAGGGCATAATCTGTTTCAGAGAAAGGAGGAGTAGCATTAGCCAAAACAAACAAAATGAATTTCAACAGAGATAAATGTAAGATACTACACTTAGGCAGAAAAAATGAAATGCACAGGTATAGGATGGGTGACACCTGGCCTGACAACACTACATGCGAAAGGGATCTGGGAGTCTAGTAGACCATAAACTAAACATGAGTCAGCAGTGTGATGCAGCAGCCAAGAAGGCCAATGTGATTTTGGGCTGTATCAATAGAAGTATAGTGTCAAGGTCGAGGGATGTAATTGTACCTCTCTATTCTGCATTGGTTAGACCAACCTGGAATATTGTGTACAGTTCTGGGCATCGCAATTCAAGATGACTATTAACAAGCTGGAATGGGTACACAGGAGGGCAACCAAAATGGTAAAAGGTCTGGAGTCCATGCCCTATGAAGAGAGGCTTAGGGAGCTTGAGATGTTTAGTATGGAGAAGTGAAGGTTAAGCAGGGACATGATAGCTATGTATAAATATTTGAAGAAATGCCATGTTGAAGAGGGAGCAAGCTTGTTTTCTGCTGCCTCAGAGACTAGGACACGGAATAATGGATTCAAGTTGAAGGAAAAGAGATTCCACCTAAACATTAGGAAGAGCTTCCTGATTGTCAGGGCTTTGGACAGTGGAATTCACTGCTTCAGGGAGTTGTGGAGTCTCCTTCTTTAGATGTTTTTAAACAGAGACTGGGTGAACATGTGTCAGAGGAGATTTGATCATGTGTTCCTGCATTGAAGGGGGTTGGACTTGATGGCCCTCGGGGTCTCTTCCCACTCTATGATTCTATGACTCTAGAACCCATGTATTTAATATGCATACATCCTATCATTTAAAACCACAAGTTTCCAATAATGAATTACAAACAATCTTCACCAAAAAACTATATATGATCATGGATTTTTAATATACATATTAAAGTTGGAAAGCATAACTAACTAACTAACTAACTAACTAACTAACTAACTAACTAACTAAGTATGCATGCATGCATGCATGCATGTATGTATGTATGTATGTATGTATGTATGTATGTGTATGTATGTATATGTGTATGTGTATGTGTATGTATATGTGTGTGTGTATGTGTATGTATGTATATGTGTGTGTGTGTATATATACACACACACGTACATATATATATATATATGCATACATATATACATACACACACACACACACACACACATATATATATACACACATATATATACACATTATATACATACATACATACATACACACACACACACACACACACACATACACATACATACATACATACATACATACATACATACATACATACATACATACATACATATACACACACACACACACACATACATACATATATACTGTTCTTTTTAATGTGCGAAGTTATCATATGCTATGTAAATTTCTTTATAATCATAAACAGAAAAAATGAAATTCATCAGGTTTACCACAGAAATCCTATGAGATAATCCAAAATGGGGAAAAAGCTATATCATGGGAAGATGGTAAGTCCAGGTTGGATGACATATAATAGGAATAGGGAATGTGAGAAGCATGAATCAAAGGCTCATTCCGCACATGCAGAATAATGCACTTTCAAACTGCTTTCAGTGCTCTTTGAAGCTGTGCGGAATAGCAAAATCCACTTGCAAACAGTTGTGAAAGTGGTTTGAAAACGCATTATTTTGCGTGTGCGGAAGGGGCCAAAGTAAATTTGAACGTGTAAAATGAGACACGGAACGTTTGAACATTTCAGTCCTGGGAGTAAGTGAAGTAATGTGGACTGGATTACAACATTCTGAGTCAGAAATTCTCAAAATGTTTTACTCCTGGAATGGCAACTCAGAAGAAATGGAGTTGCTCTAATAGTGAGTTAAGACGTAGAACAGGGAGTCAGGGGTTGTACTGCAAAATATGACTGAACAATATCAATCAGACAGTTGTACAATTATATAAATCAACTGATAGTTCTATACCCATTTTTTTTTTTAAAAAAAGGACTTCCAACTAAATGAAATATGTGGCTTCTTTCTCCCTTCAACTCAAGGCCCCTTCCGCACACGCAAAATGATGCATTTTCAAACCACTTTCACAACTGTTTGCAAGTGGATTTTGCTATTCTGCACAGCTTCAAAGAGCATTGAAAGCAGTTTGAAAGTGCATTATTCTGCATGTGCGGAATGAGCCTTAACTAAATCAGTTTAGTTAGTATGGACAATTTTGCTATCTGCCTTCTCTCCAGTACCCTTTTTTTTTTAACTTTTAATTACTTTGTACTTTTTCTAGCATTTATCCAATACCACTGCGGCGGCTGTTAAGAAATCAAGTTTGCTGTTAGAAATGAATCTCCCAATAAGCCCAGCAGTTCCCAAAGCTTCTGATAATTATCTTCACATAAATTATCTAAGCTATTTGATAACCAGATCCCTAGATAGCACATCTCAGATGAAAGTCCATTCTAAACTGAACGCCTTTTTTTTTGGTGGTGGTGGTGCTTAATTAGTTTGGATCTTCTCTGTTTTACTTTCTTGCTCGTAGGCAGGCCCCGAAGTTACAACAGCTACTTAACAACAATGGACCACCCAACAGAGACGCAATCCCAGGAAACCAACCCTGCAATAGACATATCAGAGGTGGGATGCAGCCTATTCGCGCCTATTCGGTAGAACCGGTCATTAAAATTTTCTCAGTTCGGAGAACTGGTTGTTAATGATTAACTCCACTAGGGACAAGGGGGTAATCTCTGTCCCTGGGTACAACAAATCTCGTCAAGTGGGAAATACAAAATTGCCCCCCAGGGCCCCCTGCAGCCCCCCTTCCCCTCATGGCACCCCACCCCACCCCTATCCCCCACCCCACGACGCCCACCCCCACACACTTACCTTCATTTCAGAGCAAGATGGGAATTGGCAGACAATCCCTAACTTGTCTCTTTTCTGCAGCCGATAGCTTTTGCCCTTAACAAAGATGGCTACAGTAATAGCCAAGTAAAAGGGAACAGCCCCGCCCAGAAATGCCCCTCCCCCAGAATGCCCGGCCCCCATCGTGCCCCGCCCACCCCCATTGGCTCTACTCCACTGTTTGAATCCCACCACCATCGGAACCTGTTATTAAAATTTTTGGATCCCACCACTGGACATAGATGCCAACTTTGTCTCCATATATAGTCAGGTAATACCATTACAAGATCCAATAGCATCAGCTGTGCCAACTCCAATTTATCTATTTGAGCATCATTCAATATGATATATGCCACCATGGCCAACAATGCTCTTCTGGTATCAACACTGGACAAATGTTTGGGTCCCTGTGTGAGAGAAATCGTCAAAAGCAAATCTGACGGAAGAAATTGCAGCACTCAGAAAACAGGGAGCAAATGTTTTCCTCTCCCTGAAGAACACAAAAGCGAAGCGATAGAAAAGCCATCCAAGCCCCAAGTGCTGATAAAGAGCCAGGTGTGGGCTTGAACCGAAGCAGGAAATGCCAGACCCAGCAGGGGCCAGGCTGGTCCCTGGGATGCTAGGCCCAGTGGGAGCCAGGCCTGACACTGAAGGAACATGAGGTGTATTTGGTGCTTCCCTTGTCAGATTCTGTGTGTCCTGTATTTTAAAAATGTTTGGGGGGAAACTTATGTGGAAAAACTTTCTCCTTGGGTTGGGTTTTGATGTTTGCAGAGGGAATGTTCAAACATTATAGAACGCCAAAATAATGTAGAAGTGTAATTATTCATTAACAGTTCATTGAGGTCATTATCATTTAAAAGAGTGGTTGATTATATACATTGATTATAACTATACCTATATCTACATCTATATCTATATGTAGCTGTTTTGTCTGTCTGTCTGTCTGTCTGTCTGTCTGTCTGTCTGTCTGTCTGTCTGTCTGTCTGTCTGACTGTCTGTCTGTCTGTCTGTCTGTCTGTCTGTCTTTCTGTCTGACTGTCTGTCGGTCTGTCGGTCGGTCGGTCGGTCGGTCGGCCTGTCGGTCGGTCTATATGGAGGGCCCATCATTTTGTATGTATGCCACCCTTCAAAAAAAAATGAAGATCCAGCCCCATATTTAAACATTATATCCTGTCTTTCTTATCCATTCCAAGACGGTTTACAAAGGTGACATGACCACAAGGCCAAAGAACAAGATTAATGACTCTTTTTGAAACAAGATAGATCCACAATAAAGCATTCCTAGGCATGTATGTGAAGTTCTGGGTGGTGCCTATATTTGCAAACTAGTTCACCGACTGCTAATCTTACAGTGATCTTTGATCTGTAAATATTTTAATAGGCTTTTGTTCTCAACAATATCTCTGTTTCTTAGCAACAATTCAGATTTTCATGAGATTAGTCTGTCACCGGGGGGGGGGGGGGGGAAGTCTTGGGATCAAAAGAGTGATCGCATATATATTGGGTGCCAAGTATATATTCTGGGTGCCAAGTAAATGCTCTCCCACTGAGCCACAGCCCCTTCCCAAGGAACAAAGGATTTTTTTTGTCGAAGGCTTTCACGGCTGGATTCAACTGGTTGTGGTGGGTTTTCTGGGCTGTGTGGCCGTGGTCTGGTGGATCTTGTTCCTAACATTTTGCCTGCATCTGTGACTGGCATCTTCAGAGGTGTATCACAGAGGGAAGTCTGTTACTTCCCTCTGTGATACACCTCTGAAGATGCCAGCCACAGATGCAGGTGAAATGTCAGGAACAAGATCCACCAGACCACGGCCACACAGCTCGGAAAACCCACCACAACCAAAGGAATTTTTGTCATCAAAAATCCCTGGGAGAATGGCAGCCATTTTGATGTCCACTGTAATCAAGGGAATCACTGTTGACAGTGTTCTAGATTGCACATCATGATTCCTCATTTCACCGCAAAATCAGAATGTACAACAAATATTAATTAGTCAAAACCCAAACAGAACATTCCTTTTCCATTTAATACAGATGTAGCTGTTTTGTCTGTCCATGACCATTTGTTGTTCTAGTGCTTTGTTGTCTCATTTAGACATCAAGAAGAAGAAAGAAACGGTAAGTAGACAGTGAATCAATAGACATATTGCTGGTAGGGATGTTTTCCAACAGCAAACAAAAAGAGGGGGTAATATTACATACCACATGGTTAAAAAAAGAAGCAAAAACTTCCAACTGCTGTAGAAAAAGTCTATGTATATTCCAACATATTTCTTCTTGGGGGGCAAAGACCTCACCTTCAGAAAACAGTTGTCTGAAAAGTTTCCCAGTGATCAGAGTTAATGATTCTTGCCACCAAAGCCACAACACTGATTTATCTTTGCCAAGTCACAGTTCCATCTTATGTTTCAAACTGTACCCATGTTACTTGTGAAACATACACATGGGAAGGGTATGCTTATGCCCTGGACCAATTCAGCACAACTTCTGAAGTGCATGTAAACAGCCTATGTTTACGTAAGTGGTTTAGTCCGACATTAACCTCTACTTTGGTCTGTGACCATCCAAACTCAAGAATGCATGACAAGCTTTTGTTCCAGAGGGTATTTGCCACAACAGAAACGAGTAAAGCAGGAGAATAGACTGGAGAAGGCCACTTGACAGGAGCAGCAGTGGCGCAGGAGGTTAAGAGCTCGTGTATCTAATCTGGAGGAACCGGGTTTGATTCCCAGCTCTGCCACCTGAGCTGTGGAGGCTTATCTGGGGAATTCAGATTAGCCTGTACACTCCCACACACGCCAGCTGGGTGACCTTGGGCTAGTCACAGCTTTTTGGAGCTCTCTCAGCCCCACTCACCTCACAGGGTGTTTGTTGTGAGGGGGGAAGGGCAAGGAGATTGTCAGCCCCTTTGAGTCTCCTGCAGGAGAGAAAGGGGGATATAAATCCAAACTACTCCTCCTCCTCCTCCTCCTCCTCCTCCTCCTCCTCCTCTTCTTCTTCTTCTTCTTCTTCTTCTTCTTCTTCTTCTTCTTCTTCTTCTTCTTCTTCTTCTTCTTCTTCTTCTTCATCAACCTTTGTTATTAAGTACCATGGACAGCTACCCTGACCTGGATAGTCCAGGCTAGCCCTATCTTGTAAGATCTCAGAAGCCAAGCAGGGTTGGCCCAGGTTAGTTCTTGGATGAGAGACCACTAAGGAAGTCTAGAATCATGATGCAGAGTCCTTTATCTTTTATGCAGAGTCCTTTATCTTGGTCCTTTATCTTTTAGGCTGCCACAGGAAGTGGTGATGGCCATTAACCTGGATAGCTTTAAAAAGGCTTGGGCAGATTTATGGAGGAGAAGTCGATCTGGGGTTACCAATCTTGATCCTCCTTGATCTGAGATTGCAAATGCCTTAGCAGACCAGGTGCTCAGGAGCAGCAGCAGCAGAAGGCCATTGCTTTCACCTCCTGCATGTGAGCTCCCAAAGGCACCTGGTGGGCCACTGCAAGTAGCAGAGTGCTGGACTAGATGGACTCTGGTCTGATCCAGCAGGCTCGTTCTTATGTTCTTATGTTCTTAGAGGCAGGCAATGGGAAACCACCTCTGAATGTCTCTTGCCTTGAAAATTCTATGGGGTTGCCATTAGTCATCTGTGACTTGACAGCACTTTTCACCACAATGGATAATTAGAACAGTTGTCCTGGAACAAAGTGGAAGACCAGACAGAGTCCCACTAGCGCAGTGGCTATAACTCCATATTTATTATTAACCATTTAAAACCAGTCAGCTGGGTTCAGGATTCTGTTGTATTCTGTTGTTGGAGAGCCAGTGTGGTTTAGTGGTTAAGAATACTGGATTAGTATTTAAAAGACCTAGGTTTGAATTCCCACTTTCTCCATGGAAGTTTCATTTTGTGCATGCGTGCTTCATAAGGCTGGGGTACGGACCTTGAGATTGTGCATAGATATTGTGGGCATTTGCAAGCAAAGTAAAGCCTTTGGGCGTCTTAGTTGATTTGGGCGTCTTAGTTGATAGTCCCATGGGAATGTCAACTCAATGCATGGCAGCTGTGAAAAAGGCAAACTCTATGCTGGGGATCATTAGGAAAGGAGTTGATAATAAAACTGCAAGGATTGTCATGACCTTATATAAAGCCATGGTGCGACCGCACTTGGAGTACTGTGTTCAATTCTGGTCGCCACATCTCAAAAAGGATATTGAAGAGATAGAAAAAGTGCAGAGAAGGGCAACGAGGATGATTGAGGGACTGGAGCACCTTCCTTATGAGGAGTGGCTGCAGCGTTTGGGACTCTTTAGTTTGGAGAGGAGACGGCTGAGGGGGGATATGATTGAAGTCTATAAAATTATGCATGGGGTAGAAAATGTTGGCAGAGAGAAATTTTTCTCTCTTTCTCACAATACTAGAACCAGGGGGCATACATTGAAAATGCTGAGGGGAAGAATTAGGACTAATAAAAGGAAACACTTCTTCACGCAATGTGTGATTGGTGTTTGGAATATGCTGCCACGGGAGGTGGTGATGGCCACTAACCTGAATAGCTTTAAAAGGGGCTTGGACAGATTTATGGAGGAGAAGTCGATTTATGGCTACCAATCTTGATCCTCCTTGATCTCAGATTGCAAATGCCTTAACAGACCAGGTGATCGGGAGCAACAGCCGCAGAAGGCCACTGCTTTCACATCCTGCATGTGAGCTCCCAAAGGCACCTGGTGGGCCACTGCAAGTAGCAGAGACCTGGACTAGATGGACTCTGGTCTGATCCAGCTGGCTTGTTCTTATGTTCTTATGTTCTTTATTTGCAAAAATAGAACAACAACAACAAAACACAGCAAACGTTTGTGGGCATTTGAATATTCCATGCTGTAAGATACTTTGACACCTGTTTGTACACCTGTTTCCCTTCAGTAAACTCTTTGATTATTCTGCTCAGTTCCTGCTTTCACTTTCCTTCCATGTCTGCTTTGAAGCTTTGGTCCTTTATCTTAGAGATCCCTTAGAAGTGTTTGTGTCATAACCTGGTGCTGGTCCTTTAGAACCAGAATGAAAAGGTAGTAGAAAAGAGGTTTCCCTTTTATGCTTCAATTTTAATGCCAGAAAACACAGATAGGGCCTGTCTTGTATGCAGGTCCCATAACAATGTGACTTGTGTGGTATACATGTTTTCTTGGTGTCAGGAGGATGACTGAGTGTCTTCTTGAATGCATGTATCCATGTAGCAATTCAATGTCTCCTTTGATATATGTATCCAGCCCTGTTATATGTAACCACTGCCATCTATGCATTTGTTCCTTGACCTGTGCTTTATGTCTTTGTATCCTTTGTAGTGAAGTAGGCCTCACCTGTCCCATGAGAAAAGTTATGACTGTGATCTTGTTGAGATAGGGCTAGCCTGGACTATCCAGGTCAGGGTAGCTGTCCATGGTACTTTATAACAAAGGTTTAAGATGTCAAGTGGCCTTCTCCAGTCTAGTCTCCTGCTTTACTCGTTTCTGTTGTGGCAAATACCCTCTGCAACAAGAGCTTGTCATGCATTCTTGAGTTTGGATGGTCACAGACCAAAGTAGAGGTTAATGTCAGTAAAATAGAGACTGAACCACTTAGGTAAACATAGGCTGTTTACATGCACTGCAGAAGTTGTGCTGAATTGGTTCAGGACATAAGCATACCCCTCCCATGTGTATGTTTCACAATTAACATGGGTACAGTTTGAAACATAAGATGGAACTGTGACTTGGCAAAGATCTTGCTGAGGGCAGGAGATCGGTTGGCTCCTCTGCTATCTCTTGTTGACCTTGTGGCAGTCTCAGTTCCAGATGCTGCCTCTGGGAAGTTGGGAGGGGGTTTATTGGGGGGATATATGGGACTGAGTTTGCAAAGTATGGTGCTTGAATACCTCATCAATAAATGCTGCTGATTTTGAGTCGGTAATGGTTTGGGACTTGCACAAGGGACTACCTTGACCCCGATTACATATACCTAGGGTCATTGTCATCATAACAGGCAATGTGAAGAAGTGGTTACTGTACCAAATACAAATAAGGTGAGGTTGTTGTGCTGATAATGCAACAAAAAACAACAGTGTTCTTAACTGCAGCAGCAGCAGCAAGCCTTTATTGGCATAGACAACAATACAACAATAATAAAAAACGGATTTAAAAAAACATATACAGTACAGGAAATAAATGGTAAGTCGAAGGAAGTCTACTGGCATTTAGTAATTTCCAGGAGAAAGTCTGCCAGTATCATACAGAGAGAAGGATCAGGATTGTCCAAGTAGTGTAATCTAAATAAATCGGGGAGATGGGGTAAGATTCACATACTTGGATCTGATTTCCTTGAATCTGAGACATTTCCTTGAATCTGAGACAAAACAACAGTGTAACAACATACAAAGCAGTAGTAAACAATATTTGTAAAAGTTGCTCTTTTTATAAATTTCAACTAGATTGTAAACAATTCACTGAAAACTTCTATATTATAGTTCTAACAATAGCATACAACAAAAGTTGCAGTTTAATTGTGTCTTGTATACCGGTTTAATTTTGAAATTGAGTTCAAAGAAAGATTCTTCAATCAACTTAAATAATGCCAAGTTCCAATATAGCATCAACTTCAATGATACCAAGCTCCAATATAGTGTAGTATCACACAGCAAATCTGATCCTCATAAGAACATAAGAACATAAGAACTAGCCTGCTGGATCAGACCAGAGTCCATCTAGTCCAGCACTCTGCTACTCGCAGTGGCCCACCAGGTGCCTTTGGGAGCTCACATGCAGGATGTGAAAGCAAGGGCCTTCTGCGGCTGCTGCTGCTCCTGAGCACCTGGTCTGCTAAGGCATTTGCAATCTGAGATCAAGGAGGATCAAGATCGGTAGCCATAGATCGACTTCTCCTCCATAAATCTGCCCAAGCCCTTTTTGAAGCTATCCAGGTTAGTGGCCATCACCACCTCCTGTGGCCGCATATTCCAAACACCAATCACACGTTGTGTGAAGAAGTGTTTCCTTTTATTAGTCCTAATTCTTCCCCCCAGCATTTTCAATGTGTGTCCCCTGGTTCTAGTCTTGTGAGAAAGAGAGAAAAATTTCTCTCTGTCAACATTTTCTACCCCATGCATGATTTTATAGACTTCAATCCTATCCCCCCTCAGACGTCTCCTCTCCAAGCTAAAGAGCCCCAAACGCTGCAGCCTCTCCTCATAGGGAAGGTGCTCCAATCCTTCTTGTGGAGGGGTTTTGCAGCAGTCTTGGTAGTCTTAGCAAGAACCCAGTGGCAAGCTGGGATGTGGGAGACCAGGCTTGAATCCAAGCACTGCCACAGAAGCTTGCTGGCTGGCCTTGGGCCATTTGGGAATGTTATAAGCTATTTTGGGGGGATGGGCTATAAATGAAGTAAAGAAATAAATGAAGAGGAGGAGAGGAGAGGAGGCGAAGGAGGAGGAGGAGTTTGGATTCATACCCCACTTTTCTCAACCACAAGGAGTCTCAAAGGGGCTCCAAAACACCTTCCCTTCCTTTCCCCCCTAACAGACTCCTTGTGAGGTAAGTGGGTCTGAAAGAGTTCTGAAAGAACCGTGACTAGCCCAAGATCACCCCACAGGCTTCATGGGGAGGAGCGAGGAAACTAATCCGGCTCACCAGGAAAGAGAGTCTGCTTCTTACACGGAGGAGTGGGGGATCAACCCTGGTTCTCCAGATTGCAGGCCACTGGTCTCTTAACCACCACACCATGCTGGTAGTCATGCATCTTCTCACCCCACGGCAGCGGCAACGGGATGGAACTTGGCACGCCCACTGTCTTTGTGTCTGTGCTGTCGGCAGCATTAATCTGGTTCACTAACACTGGGGACTTACTGCACTGAACTGCAGTTTCCAGGCATTAGACTGAGGATACATACATTATTTATTTACTTATTTAGAAGAAGGAGGAGGAGGAGGAGGAGGAGGAGGAGGAGGAGGAGGAGGAGGAGGAGGAGGAGGAGAAGGAGGAGGAGGAGGAGGAGGAGGAGGAGGAGGAGGAGGAGGAGGAGGAGGAGGAGGAGGAGGAGAAGGAGGAGGGAGGGAGGGAGGGAGGAGGGAGGGAGGGAGGAGGGAGGGAGGAGGAGGGGGGAGGGGGAGGAGGAGGAGGGAGGAGGGAGGAGAAGGAGGAGGAGGGAGGAGGAGGAGGAGGAGGAGGAGGAGGAGGAGGAGGAGGAGGAGGAGGAGGGGGGAGGAGGAGGAGGAGGGAGGAGGGAGGGAGGGAGGGGGAGGAGGGAGGAGGAGGAGGGAGAAGGGAGAAGGAGGAGGGAGGGAGGGAGGGGGGAGGAGGAGGGGGGAGGAAAAGGGGGGAGGAAGAGGGGGAGGAGGAGGAGAAGGAGGAGGAGGAGGAGGAGGAGGAGGAGGAGGAGGGGGGGGAGGAGGAGGAGGGGAAGGAGGAGGAGGAGGGAGGAGGAGGGGGGGAGGAGAAGGAGAAGGAGAAGGAGAAGGAGGAGGAGGAGGAGGAGGAGGAGGAGGAGGAGGAGGAGGGAGGGAGGGAGGGAGGAGGGAGGAGGGAGAGAAGGAAGGAGGAGGAGGAGGAGGGGAGGGAGAAGAGGAGGAGGAGGGGAGGAGGGGAAGGAGGAGGGGAGGAGGAGAAGGAGAAGGAGAAGGAGGAGGAGGAGGAGGAGGAGGAGGAGGAGGAGGAGAAGGAGAAGGAGGAGGAGGAGGAGGAGAAGGAGGAGGAGAAGGAGAAGGAGAAGGAGGAGGAGGAGGAGAAGGAGAAGGAGAAGAAGGAGGAGGAGGAGGAGAAGGAGGAGAAGGAGAAGGAGGAGAAGAAGAAGGAGGAGGAAGGAGGAGGAGGAAGGAGGAGGAGGAGAAGGAGGAGGAGAACGAGGAGGAGGAGGAGGAGAAGAAGGAGAAGAAGGAGAAGAAGGAGGAGCAGGGGAGGAGGAGGAGGAGAAGGAGGAGGAGAAGGAGGAGAAGGAGAAGGAGAAGGAGAAGGAGAAGGAGGAGGAGGAGGAGGAGGAGGAGGAGGAGGAGGAGGAGGAGTTTGCATTTATACCCCACCTTTCTCTCCTGTAAGGAGATTCGAAGTAGGTTACAAGCTCCTTTCCCTTGTTCTCCCTACAACAGACGCCTTGTGAGGTGGGTGGGGCTGAGAGAGCTCTGAAGAACTGTGACTAGCCCAAGGTCACCCAGCTGGTATGTGTGGGAGTGCACAAGCTAATCTGAATTTAAAATATCGATATGTCGCCTTTCTCTTAACTCACTCAGGAGCCAACGTTGGTAGCAAGAGTAGTACAATATACAATACATACAGAGGTGGGATCCAGCAGGTTCTCACCAGTTCCCGAGAGTGGGTTACTAATTATTTGTGTGTGCCGAGAGGGGGTTACTAATTGGGTCCGCTTTTCCATCTCCACGCCCTCGCCTCCCCCAGAGGCATACTGCCTTTGAATGTGAAGGCTCCATATAGCAATTGCGACTAATAATGTAACTCCCTGAACTGGGTTACTGCAATTCATTGTTTCTCAGCCTTTCGTACCTTTTATCTCACCAGTCTCTATCAAAGAACCTGTGTGTTTCACCATTGCTGTGTCCAGATTTGTGAGTTGGGGCATTTTCTATAATGTGATGATGATTTAGAAATGACCTGGTGCAAAAAAAATTTTTGGGGTCATGGTGGGGTGGCTGCCCATGGGGGGGGGGCATCCAACTCAGGTTTTGCCCAGGGCTCAGGTTTGCCTAGGTATGCCTCTGCCCCCTTTGCTGAGGAGGGGGGCTGGCGAGGGAACCTGTTACTAAAATTTTTGGATCCCACCACTGAATACATACTATATATACATTCATCTAATTGAGACAATCAATGAAGAGGATAATTAGGAAGGGCCTTTCTAAAAACACCCTGTGCATTGCTGGGAAAATGTCCCCACCAGAAAGCCAAAAGGGCAGAAACTCCCTGTCCCCTTCAAAATCTAATCAAATGTACTGATTATAATATGATCAACTGACAAGAAATAAAACAAATGGATAACTACATAATATACTTAAAGACATTATACAGGTCAGTACATTACTGGATTACATTTAGTTAAAACCTCATTTTTAAATCCCAGGGGGAAAAGTCATCACACAGTGAAAAAAGTACTATTTGAGGAGGTTTATTTTACTGTATTGTGGCAATGTGCCTTAATCTAGCTACTTCTGATCTTAATTGCTAACCGCGCATATTTTGGCAACTTTATGAGTTAGCACCTGATACTTATCTGAGACGTGCCCTCTTCCAAGAATTGCTTCTACAGGCATGCAGCCACCTCTAGAAAATCCAACATAATGAATGAGAAGGGGTCAGGGTAAAACAGCAGGAAAGTACACAAAATTACACTGGAAATGGCTTGCAGCAGAGCCGTTAAACCTTGGAAATAAAGTTATCATCAAAAGGAAAACGATTCTCGAGTGTATTTTTTGATGAACTCAAAAAGCATGCCATAGCGCGTGGCAATTGAATATCATCGTATAAACCATCATAGTGTTTTACAATAAAGAAAAAAATATATAAGTACATTCACCAATCTACTGTCCACTAAGCTAACCGGAACCTGTTTGTGAGCTGGTCTTGTAAGAGCCTTTACACAGACGGCGGTTCAAGATGGCTCCATAGAGTTGATTCTGCTTTGTTTTGGGACAACTTAAAAGGTTTATGGACCCTTCAACTCAGAGCCATAGCGAGGGGGAACAGCGCCCAGGATACATGTGTGCCTTGTGCCCCAGCCAGTAGCAAAGCCACCAGGGGGAGGAGGGGGCGCAACACACCGGGCGCACCGATTCTAAACACGTGGGGGGCGGAAAAATCCCCCTGGGCCCACCTGCGGCCCCCTGCGCTCCCCACATGGTGTCCCCCACCCCCCACGGTGCCCCCCATGGAGCACCCCCACTACTTTTAGGAATGGAACATCCCAGAGAAGAACTAGCTCCCACCAGGCCCAGGCAATGCAGGCAGGCTTCTTCAGCCTATTCCTTTCCCAAAAGTAAGTGGAATGAAGTGCCGCGGAGGGGGGGGGCCTGCCACGGGGAAGGTGCCATAGGGGACAGGGGCGCCATGGGGGGGCAAAAAGCCAGAGTGTGCACTGGGCACACTCTGGCCTAGCTACGCCTCTGACCCCAGCCATGCCCACACCACGCCCTGGAACGCCCCCACCACGCCTTCATCATTCCCCTACCTCAACTACTGAAAAGTTTCATGTGTATCACTAACCCCTTGAAGTATTACAAAACCGGTTCCTACTAGAAAAGCCAAACCAGACTGTTGTCATAGAATATACCCTAAACAAAGGGAGAATGAACAGAACACTTTGCTGAGAGGAGCGAAGTTGCCACATGAGACCATAGTACATTAGGAAATGTGCTGACTTGCTCCCGTGCGGTAGATGCCGCTCATTGCACTGGAGCAGGTTTATAATTGCCTCACTGTTGTCAGCGGAAAATTAGGGCAGCCAGCTTCGAGATGGCAGTTGGAAATTTGTTATTACAAGTATTACAGGAGAGCCAGCATGGTGTAGTGCTTAAAAGAACAGGTGCACTCTAATCTGGGTTTGATTCCCCACTCTGCCGCTTGAGCTGTGGAGGCTTATCTGGCGAACCAGATTAGCTTGTGCACTCCAGCACATGCCAGCTGGGTGACCTTGGGCTAGCCACAGTTCTCAGGAGCTCTCACCTATCTCACAGGGTCCCACCTATCTCACAGGGTATTTGTTGTGAGGGGGGAAGGGAATGGAGATTGTGATCCCGTTTGAGTCTCCTTACAGGAGAAAATGGAGGGATATAAATCCAAACTCCTCCTCCTCTTCCTCCTCCTCCTCCTCCTCCTCCTCCTCCTCCTCCTCCTCCTCCTCCTCCTCCTCCTCTTCTTCTTCTTCTTCTTCTTCTTCTTCTTCTTCTTCTTCTTCTTCTTCTTCTTCTTCTTCTTCTTCTTCTTCTTCTTCTTCTTCTTCTTCTTCTTCTTCTTCTTCTTCTTCTTCTCCAGGTGACAGTATTTTCTCTTTCTCTTTTTTCTGTTGGATGCATTGAGTGTTGGAAAGGATCAAATGAAGAGGTATCTGATGGATACCAAGATCACTTTGGGTATAAAGGTTTAACAGTGGCTCTGTTCTTATTGACATTAAATGGTTGTTGCAGAGTTTCAGGCTCAGAGCTAGATAAGGGCAGAAATCTTTACATCTTTTTAATCCCACAAGGGGGATAAACTCCGCTCGGCATTCCATCATCAGGAGTCTAATTTCCTGAGCAGAAAATAAATGTTCTGTAGCACAGCTGGAGCTGGCTGAGCAGCAGCAGCGGCGGCTAATATTGGATGTGCTAAATTATACATCTCTTCTCCAAGTGGTTATTCCATTGGCAACAAGAAACATGATATTGGATCAGGTTGTGAAGAGGCGACAGAAAAATTGTACAGAGGAATAAACTTGGGGGGAAGCGATTGTTAAATTTGCCTAGTTTGAGATAATTAAAGAGGTCCTTGGGACCCCCACATCAAGTAGGCCAAGAAAAAAAGCCCATTTTCTTCAAGTTAGGAGACAGTATTGAATTGAGATCATTGTCTCTCTGAAGGATGAAGACCGTTACCAATTAAAACCTGTTCCAGCCACAGAGGGAATGTAATTCCGAAGCTGTTAGGTTGAACTTCTGAGCAAAGATGCTCTGGAATTCTGCTGTGATCTCTTTAAATGCCCTGATCTAAGGTGGGCAATCCAGCAGCATCTTGACGACTAACTAAATCGATTCCAGCGTCAGCTTCCTTGAGTCGCTCGTGGCTGGAATTATAACGGCATTAGAAATTAATTTTGTTAGTCTTTAATTATTCCTGCACCAGAAATAAATGTTGTTAGTCTTTAATGATGGTGCCGGTAGGATCTGGTTTTATTTTCCTGCTCCGGCCTAAGAATGTGAGCCAAGGTTAGGAGCGATGGACTCGGATATGGAGAAACAGGTTTGATTCCCCACTCCTCTACCTGAGTGGCAGACTGTAATTTAGAAAACAGGGTTCAATTCCCCACTCCTGCACATGAAGTCTGCTGGATGACGTTGGACCCGCTACTCTCCCAGCCCACACAGAGCCAGGCAAAGGCAAACTACCTCTGAACTTCTCTTGCCTTGAAAACCGTACAGCAGTGGGGGCGAATCTTTGGCACTCCAAATGTTATGGACTACAATTCCCATCAGCCCCTGCCAGCATGGCCAATTGGCCATGTTGACAGAGGCTGATGGGAGTTGTAGTCCATAACATCTGGAGTGCCAAAGGTTTGCCACCATGGCCCTACAGGGTTGCCATAAATCAGGTGTGATTTGATGGCACTTCCCTCCACCATGGACTAACAAAGCTACTCATCTGGAATCCTGATCTTAAAAAGAATCAGGATCTTTTGATAGATTAAATTAATGCCAATGGTCAGGGAAAGAGGATATCTATGGTCCAAAACAGTTTATATAAATTAACTGTATTGGACCATAGATATCCCCTTTCCCTGACCATTGGCATTAATTTAATGGAGCCAGTGTTCATGGCTCCATGTATAACTTCTTGTAAATTATATAATTTACAAGAAGTTATACATGGAGCCATGAACACTGTTTGAAAACATTGGCTACTTCAGTATCCTGAGGATAGACTAACTGGGAACAGTTGCACTCACCCTAGACTGCAGTAAAGGGTGGGTATAGGGCAGTGGTGGGATCCAAAAATTTTAATAACAGGTTCCGATGGTGGTGGGATTTAAACAGTGGCGTAGCGCCAATGGGGCTATTGGGCAGGGAGGTTGCTTTAGTAACCCCTTCTCGGCACTCAGAAAAAAATAGTAACCACTTCTAGAGAAGTGGTGAGAACTGGTTGGATCCCACCTCTGGTATAGGGCACTCTCACGAGGATTGATGCTGGGGACGTGAGCAAGCTGTCTTCAGTTGTCCCAGAGGACAGGAGCAATACTTGAAATTTTGGAAATCTGATCATAGCTAACTCTTGCGCAAGTGAGTGGGCCAGAAAGAAGGAACTCCCAAGATCAGACTAACTGAATAGGGTGAAAGCTTACATTTAAAGAGACATCCCTTCCCCCCAACAAACACATAGTGAGGTGGGTGGGGCTGAGAGAGTTCTGAGAGAACAGTGACTGGCTGACGGTCATCCAACAGGCTTCATTTGGGGAAGCAGGAAAACAAATCTATGTCCCCAGCTTAGTCTGAGGTTCCTGTGGAGGAGGAGGAGGAGGAGGAGGAGGAGGAGGAGGAGGAGGAGGAGGAGGAGGAGAAGGAGAAGGAGAAGGAGAAGGAGAAGGAGGAAGAGGAAGAAGAGGAAGAGGAAGAGGAAGAGGAAGAGGACGAGTTTGGATTTACATCCCCCCTTTCTCTCCCATAGGAGACTCAAAGGGGCTTACAATCTCCATGCCCTTCACCCTTCACAACAAACACCCTGTGAGGTGGGTGGGGCTGAGAGAGCTCCGAAAAGCTGTGACTAGCCCACCCAGCTGGCATGTGTGGGAGTGCACAGGCTAATCTGAATTCCCCAGATAAGCCTCCACAGTTCAAGCGGCAGAGCGGGGAATCAAACCCAGTTCCTCCAGATTAGAATGCACCTGCTCTTAACCACTACGCCACTGCTGCTCCTGAGAAGTGGGGAATCAAATGGGGTTCACCAGATTAGAATCTACCATGCTTAACTACTACACCATGCTGGCTTTCTGGCCAACCTAGCTAAAGGAAGTGCCTCTGTTGACAGCGTATTTCCAGGCACAATTCGAAGGGCTCCCTTTGGGCCACTCTACATGTTTTGCCTCTTTCGTGTTCAGCCCACATTGGCTTCTGGTTGCATTGTCAATTACGGACATGTTTCCCTCTTTCCAAAACTCACTGTGATTTGAGGTCCAACTTCCCCACAGTTTTTGAGACCAGTTGAAGTCCTGCATCACAGGAGAAAGCAAAGAGAAAGCAAGAGAAATATACATGTGTTTGGCTTCCTTCAGGTTTCCTCATTCCTCTCGGTTTTCCCCACCCTCACAAAAGCAATTCCCCCTAGTCAGCAAGAACAAGGAAGTGGGAAGGTGTTCAGCTTGCCCATTCAAACAACAACAAAAAAGCAAGTAAAACCCACAACAAAGCTCACAGCCACGGAGTAAGCCCTGCATGCATAATAGGCCAAAGACAGAGGTGGGATCCAGCAGGTTCTCACCAGTTCCCAAGAGTGGGTTACTAATTATTTGTGTGTGCCGAGAGGGGGTGACTAATTGGGTCTGCTTTTCCATCTCCACGCCCTCGCCTCCCCGAGAGGCATCCTGCCTTTGAACGTGAAGGTTCCATATAGCAATTGCGACTAATAATGTCACTCCCTGAACTGGGTGAATCCCTTCCAGGTGCTGCAATTCATTGATTCTCAGCCTTTCGTACCTTTTATCTCACCAGTCTCTATCAAAGAACCTGTGTGTTTCACCATTGCTGTGTTCAGATTTGGGAGTTGGGGCATTTTCTATAATGTGATGATGATTTAGAAATGACCTGGTGCAAAAAAATTTGGGGGGGGTCGTAGTGGGGTGGCTGCCCATGGGGGGGCATCCAACTCAGGTTTTGCCCAGGGCTCAGGTTTGCTTAGATACGCCCCTGCCCCCTTTGCTGAGGGGGGGGGGCTGGTGAGGGAACCTGTTACTAAAAATTTTGGATCCCACCACTGGCCAAAGATATACGAAGTACTTTTTTCCATTCACAGGACTGAGGGTTCCTAACAACCTCATGCCAACTGACTGGCGGTCTTCATTACAGAATGCGAAATAAATTGCTACTTGACATGGGGGCCTTTTTCTTCCTTTTGCTTTTCTATTCCTCAGGAACAGTAAATTGAGACTTGGGGTGGGGCAGTTCCTTGCTTTGGGCAGGTCAATGAGAAGGCTAGAATGATTTCCTGCTCCCAAAGACTTTTTGAGAACATCCTATTCGGGGGGCTTCTCACTTCTGGTGGTGAGATGGGTGGGCCCCACTGACAAGGCTTCCTCTGTGGTGGAAGCCCGGCCATGGAACACCTTCCTCAGATCCACTTCATGGCCACCAATCCGAGTGTGACCAGAGTCCCGCTTTTGGCAGGACAGTCCCGCTTTTGACTAGTGAAAAATGGGGCATCCTGCTGGGCTTTTGGGAGCTGCCTTTTTTGCCTTCTAGAGGCTCCCCTTTTCCCACCCTGAAACGGGAGCACCCCAGAAGGCAGCGCAGCAGCGCGGGAGGCTGCCATACTGCCTTCTGGGGCACTCCCCTGTGACAGGGCGGGAAACAGGGGTTTGGCAGTGTGGCAGCCTCCTGCGCTGCTGCGCTGCCTTCTGGGGCACTCCCGTTTCCTGCCCTGTCACAGGGAGCGCCCCAGAAGGCAGTGCGCTCCTGTGGCTGTGTGCGCGCATGCGCGCGCGCATCCCCAATGGTGTCCCGCTTTAAAAAGGTGAAAATCTGGTCACCTTAACCAATCCTATTGCAGCATGGAAGCATCAGCTAAAAGTGGTGCTTTCCCCCTGTACATTATGCTGCACAGAATCAATTTTCCTGCTTTGCAGTTGATTATTGTCCAGCAATTTATGCTCCATCTGAATTTGTGTGACATTTTTACTGTTTTATTGTTGTTAATGTTTTGTTGTGTAAGCTATCTGGGAGACTTTGTGTCAAAAAGTAGGAAACAAATGTTGGTAATCAGGGAATGAATAATCTGGTCGTCCTCCCCCTCCTCTTCCCAAACAACTCAGAATTTATCCTCGCCTGCAAAACATACTGGGCTAAGAGGAATGACACTTTATCACCCCTCAGTCATAACAATAAAGCTTCCTTTATTCCCAAGAGCTAGAGCTGCCAGCCAGTGGCTGGTACCCCACAGGGGACGGAGGAAAGGGACATGGGTGGGGGTGCTGTCAGTATGATGGCATGACATTATTTCCAAGCAAACCTGGAAGTGATGTCACAGGTCTCTAGGATTCAGTGACATAGCGCCAACGGGGCAAGGGGGCGCAACGCCCTGGGCATGCGCTGGGGCAGGGGGCATGGCCAGGGCATTCCAGGGGCGTTATGGGATTTGGGGGACAGGGCACGCGCATGCCCCAGGCACAGTTCCCCATTGCTCTTCCCCTGCTAGGATTCAGCAGAAATCCAGGATCATACTAACATCATTTTTGGTTACCCTTGGAAATTTTTTATTTATTTATTTTTATTTATTTATTATTTCATTTTTATACCGCCCTCCCCTGAAGGGCTCAGGGCGGTGTACAACACCGACAAACAAATAAAACAAAAATACAAAGTGAAGACTTTAAATCACACCATCAATGCAATCGTATGTTTCTTTTTTAAAAAAAACCCTCCCCCGCTAGCCTACAGAGGGGCATTGGAGGTTGGAGACCTGTTGGCAGGACATCCCTTGTCATAGTACAATACCTGGCGATCCTACCAAGGACAGTGTAGAGCAAATGAAAAAAAGGCTGTCTTCTGGTCAGTGTGAAAAAAAAGCAAAGAACTTCAGCTTGGCCACAAGCTAATTTTACAGCATTCACCAGGGAGGGTAAGATTGTCAGATCACGGATGGAAGAGGCAGAGCTTGTCTGTATAGCTACCCCCACCACCTCCCCCCTATTGGACACCATCTCCCAACATCATAGTGCCTCGTTTTTTAAAAGGAATCCCCCAACCATAGGAAATCTTCAAGGTGTTGGTTTTGACCTTTAAGGCCCTCTACGGCCTGGGGCCCTCATACCTACGGGACCGTCTCACCCCTTACATCCCGAGTCATGTCCTCCGCTCTGCAGAGGCGAATCTGCTGGTGGTCCCCAGTCCCTCCAGGATGCGGCTGGCCTCCACGCGGGCCAGGGCATTTACTGCCCTGGCCCCTGTCTGGTGGAACGCTCTTCCCCCAGCAGTTAGGGCCCTGCGGGACCTTGGAGAGTTCCACAGGCCCTGCAAAACTGTGTTGTTCCACCAGGCTTTTGGGGGGCCCGGCCACTGAGTCCACCACCACCCCCTTTTGCTGCCCTGCGCACTGGCTATATATTTGACCATCTGCCAACCCCCTCCCTCCCAGGGGTTGATCACTGGGGTTTGATGCCAGACGTCTCTTATTATTAATCACTTATTGAAGGTTACTGCTGCTATAGTTTTAAGGTTTTATATATTTTAATTGGGGATATTCGATTTGTTTTATTGTGTTGCTATATGTTGTACACCGCCCTGAACCCTCTGGGGGTAGGGTGGTTTATCAAATTGAATTAATGATGATGATGATGATGATGATGATGATGATGATGATGATGATGATGATGATGATGATGATGATGATGATGATGATGATGATGATGATGATGATGATGATAGTATGTAGACATTCCAATTACTTGTCACCATTATTCTCCCTGAAACTGTTCCTTACCAACTTTCTACCCTCTGGAGAGTTTCCCCTCCTTACCTTAAAATTCCATTTTGAAAACTATGTTTCCATTGTCCATTCTCCCAATAGTGCCCAGGGCACAGTTCATTACAGAGGGATGGAAGTCACCACTCCTTAATGGAACAAAAAGAGAAAAAGTCTTTTTGGGAAGCCGGATTTGCTTACTTTAACCCTTCACTTAGTTTGAAAACAGAGCTCATACTCTCTTGTACTGCTGGGCTTGCCTTTTTCCTGCCCTTGGCCGCAGTACCCTACTCTCTAAAAAAACTGAAGAGCAGGAAAAAAAACTACAGCCTTCCTAGTGACAAATGTAGGAACTTCCCCATGTCTCTATAGACTTTACCAGAGAGATTAGGGAAAATTCCTAGAGCATCATCCTGGCATTTGATGAGGCAGTTAAGGCAACCCTACTTACTATGATTCCAAGTCAAGAAAAGAGTCACTGTGAGTAACAAGGGCTTCCTAGAAAGGTGTCCAGCTTTCACTGAAGCTTTAAGGCATTGTGCTGCCTGCTCCCTTCCTTGTGTATGATAGCAAAATAAAACAGGAGCTCAATCTCACTTCCCAGATCTCCAGAGTAGCCCAGACTCAGGAAACACTTTGTATCTAGTTCAGGGGTAGGGAACCTGCGGCTCTCCAGATGTTCAGGAACTACAATTTCCATCAGCCTCTGTCAGCATGGCTGACAGACTCTGCTTCGATGTACACAGGGCTCCTAGCCAGATGGGAAAGCTGTGCTGTTTCAAGATTGAATAGTGCAACGGGCAGGGGGCTGGATCAAAGAAGGTGACTCCAGGAAACTCATTTATCATGATTTTTCACCTGCAGCTTTTCCCTCTAATTAGATTTTCCTCCCGCTGCATCATTGCTCTCATCAGCTGAAATGACCAAAACAGGAGATCAGTTCTGGATTGTCACTGGGGCTGAAGAACAAAGAGATTTTGTCATGGGAGGTTCATGGCATAGATTTGGTTTCCATTTCCTTCCACATATTAGAAGCCCTGCCCTGCCCTCAATAGTCCAGCCTAGCCTGAACTCATCAGATCTCAGAAGCTAAGTAAGATTGACCCTGGCAAGTATTTGGATGGGCAACCTCTCGGGAATACCAGTGTTGTGATGCAGAGGCAAGCAATGGCAAACCACCTCTGAATGTCTCTTGCTTTGGAAATCTCATCAGGGGCCACCATAAGTCACATGTGATTTTCCAACAGGAAGGAAGGAAGGAAGGAAGGAAGGAAGGAAGGAAGGAAGGAAGGAAGGAAGGAAGGAAGGAAGGAAGGAAGGAAGGAAGGAAGGAAGGAAGGAAGGAAGGAAGGAAGGAAGGAAGGAAGGAAGGAAGGAATATGCTGCCACAGGAGGTGGTGATGGCCACTAATCTGGATAGCTTTAAAAAGGGCTTGGACAGATTTATGGAGGAGAAGTCGATCTATGGCTACCAATCTTGATCCTCCTTGATCTCAGATTGCAAATACCTTAGCAGACCAGGTGGTCGGGAGCAGCAGCAGCCGCAGAAGGCCATTGCTTTCACATCCTGCACGTGAGCTCCCAAATGCACCTGGTGGGCCACTGTGAGTAGCAGAGTGCTGGACTAGATGGACTCTGGTCTGATCCAGCAGGCTAGTTCTTATGTTCTTAAGGAAGGAAGGAAGGAAGGAAGGAAGGAAGGAAGGAAGGAAGGAAGGAAGGAAGGAAGGAAGGAAGAGGCATTAACAGAAGGAACGAAGGAAGGAAGGAAGGAAGAAGGAAGAAGGAAGAAGGAAGAAGGAAGAAGGAAGGAGGGAGAAGGAAAGGAAGGAAGGAAGGAAGGAAGGAAGGAAGGAAGGAAGGAAGGAAGGAAGGAAGGAAGGAAGGAAGGAAGGAAGGAAGGAAGGAAGGAAGGAAGGAAGGAAGGAAGGAGCAACCCTAATAGTCCAGATTAGCTTGATATTGTCAAAGCTCAGATGGTAAGCAGAATCAGTACTCAGATGGCAGACCACCAAGGAAGATCAGGATTGATATATAGAGGAATGGCAAACCACCTGTACTTACCTATTGCCTTGAGCCAGCATGCTGTCGTGGTTAGGAGTGGCAGACTCTAATCTCGAGGACCAGATTAGATTCCCCACTCCTGAATATGCAGCCTACTGGGTGACCTTGGGCCAGTCACAGTTCTCTCAGAACTCTCTCGGTCTCACCAACCTCACAAGGTGCCTGGTATGAGGGGGGAAGGGAAAGTGATGGCAATCCATTTGGAGACTTCTTTTTGGTAGAGAAAAATGGGGTATAAAAAACCCCCACTTCATCTGGAAAGCCCCATGAATTGGTTGTGACTCGGCAGCACATTTTATCTTTATTACTGCTCATTAGCTCATTTGGTACATTGTGGCCTGTTTTGTTAAATGCATCTCTTTCTGCATAGGAAGAAATTTCTCAATCCAGGATAGGCAACCCTATCTGAAGAAGAGTTTGGATTTATACCCTGCTTTTCTCAACCGTAAGGAGTCCTTCCCTTCTTCCTTCTTCTCCCCATAACACACACCTTGTGAGGTAGGTGGGACAGAGAAGGGTTCTAAGCAGAGGTGGGATCCAGCAGGTTCTCACAGGTTCCTGAGAGTAGGTTACTAATGATTTGTGTGTGCTGAGAGGGGGTTACTTATTAGTGATTTTGCCATGTGATTTTTGCCTTAGTTACGCCCCTCCTCTCAGCAGTAGCGCGCAGAACTTGAAGCAGTCTAGCAGAAGGTGCACTGGCGTGCCTGTGCCTGCGTGTATTCGTTTCCCGCCCAAGGACCGGCGAAGCGGCTGCGTCCTTGCCACAGCCTTGCCCAGGAATGCCCCGCCCCCGGAATGCCCAACCACGCCCCCGTCATGCCCCGCCCAGCCCCATTGGCGCTACACCACAGTTTGAATCCCACCACAATGGGAACCTGTTACTAAAATTTTTGGATCTCACCACTGGTTCTAAGACTGGCCTAAGGTCACCCAGCAGGCTTCATGTGGAGTACCAGACAAACAAAATCCAGTTCACCAGTTAAGAGTCCGCTGCTCAAGTGGAGGATTAGGAATCAAACTTTGTTCTTCAGATTAGAATCCACTGCTGTTAATCACTACACCACGCTGGAGCCCATCAGTTCTCCCCACAAGACGTTTGGTCCCAGAAGGCTTCTTTTTGCTGTGATACAGTAACGTAAATGATTTCTCACGTTCGTGGGTTCGACTCCGAACTTTGATGGTTCAAGTGGGTTCTTTTCATTTAAGCTTATGGATTATATGATGGCTGAGGAACATGTTTGACTCACAAACAAACATCCAGAGGGGGTGGGGGGGGGGGATATTGATGCCTGTTCTGGGTTTGGGGATTAAGGAGCTTTTAAAGTTGCATGTAATTTTTTTCTCTCTTTGCTGTGCTGATGACTCAGCACGTGTTCTGAATGGCTGTAAATGATCCCGCTATGCCGTCTCAATAGATGCAAATTAAAAGCTCAAGGCTACAGTGATTTGACGGTTCCAATGGAAATGCTTGGTTAAAAGGGAAACGCTCAGCGGTAGGCTACATGTTTCTGAGCCTCTAAATAATTGGTTGTCATCGGCAAACATCACCCAAATCTTAGCCTGGGCTCCCAAAAAGCCAGCTCAGCCCCTTTGAAGAATAATTCCCTCTGGATCCAATTCTCCCTGACCCAACTCAAACATCTTACAAAAACAAATCACATGACTAGCCAGGTCCATAAGACCCCAGAGATTTGGTCATTTGACCTTGTTTTGGGTTGGGGATAGGGAAGTCATGTGACATCCCACTTTAGTCTATGGTTGGGGATAGGGAAGTCATGTGACATCAGTGATGTTGGCCATGTCAGAGATGTCACTTCTGAGGAAAACCTGGAAGTGCTTCAGGACAGCTCTAGAAATCCCTGGAAACTCTATGATTTCTGGCAATTCCTGAAGCTACGCATCATATTTACCCCAGAGATACATAGCAACATTGTTGACATCACAGCTTTTTAAAAAAATATCCCTGGCAGTCCTATTGGGGTCAGGGTTGAGCTGCTAGGAGCCAGCCAGTCACTCCACTGGGTGACAATGTTCCAGCCATAACAGGACTCATGAAAGCTCATAGTGAAATAAATATTAGCCTTTAAAGTGGCCACTAGACTTTTGTTTTATTTGGCTTTGCCAGACTAACATGGCTACCCCTTTGCAGTCTTCATGACAGACAGTCTCTTGACCAATCTGCTGGTGTCTCACAACATAGACATGGCCCAGCTGACTGACAGGGATCAGGAGGGCAATTGTAAGATGAAAACAAGGAAGGATGGGATACTATAGAAAGTATGTGGCTGGCTCTATCTACAGTGTTGCCAGCTCCAGGTTGGGAAATACCTGGAGATTTTGGGGGTAGAGCATGAGGATGGTAGGGTTTGGGGAGGGACAGCTTCAATGGCCATAGAGCATAGGTGTCAAACTCGTGGCGCTCCAGATGTTATGGACTACAGTTCCCATCACCCCCGGCCAGCATTATGCTGCAGGGGATGATGGGAACTGTAGTCCATAACATCTGGAGCGCCACGAGTTTGACACTTGTGCCATACAGTCTACCTTCCAAGGTGACCCTTTTCTTAAGGTGAGCTGATCTCTGTTACCTGGAGATCACTTGTAATCCCAGGGGGTTGGCAACCCTATAATTGGCTTTCCAGTTCTGGGGGGAAGGTCTTTCTTCCCACTGGAGCCAGGCAATTGCACACAACCTTCTCTTTAAGCTGGCTTTAAAAGCTAAAGATAGGCTGCTGAGGACAGGTTGGTCTGGGGGAGCAGCCCCCTCCCCTTTGTAGAGTCCCTCTCCTTTGTAGAGTGTCCAGCACAGCAGAGGGAATGACAGAACTGTGATATTCCTTCCAATTGTGATGTCACTTGATGATCTAGCAATTTCCCTAAATCTCCAAGGTGATTTGGGAGATCACTAGTCCACTATGGCAATGTTTTGATGACATTTCCAGTTATGCGACTTTAAGAGGTGTCTTGGCTAGGCTTGAAGATTCAAACGAAACAAATACCAGATTCGGCTCAAATCTGGGCGAATTCGGGCATATTTGGACAACAATTGGCCACATATGTCTTTCCCGAATATGAACGGATCTGAATGCATGGTATTCGAGCTTTTTGGGGTGTTTTTGGTGGTTTTGCGTTTTGGCCTGCAGGGGGCGCATTTTTAAAGCTGCTGGCACCAAGGTTTCAGAGTATCTCAGAGACTGTTCTGATAATACCACCTGAGTTTGGTGAGGTTTGGTTCAGGGGGGCCAAAGTTATGGAACCTCAAATGGCTAGCCCCATCCCCTGTTAGCTCCCTTTGGAAACAATGGGGTCCATAACTTTGGCCTCCCTGAACCTAAATTCACCAAACTTGGATAGTACCATCAGAACAGTCTCTGGGTGATATCCTGAAATTTTGGTGTCACTAGCTTTAAAAATGCGCCCCCTGCAGGCGAAAACATGAAAAACCCAAAATACAAAAAAAATCAAATGGATCGGAATTTTTCGGATATACCCAAATTTTATGTTATTTGTCTTATCCGGGCATACAGATAATTTTATGCCCAAATAAATCTGAGTTTGACTTTTACCGAATTTTTAGGGTATTTACCGAACCTAATGACAACTTTTGTTCAGGCTACAGATATCAGTTCACCTGGAGAAAGTGTCTCCTCTGGAAGATGGACTCCATGGCATTTTATTCTGCTGAGATCCCTGCCCTTCCCAAACTCACCTGTCCCCAGGCTGTGCCCCCAAAATCTCCCAACCTAGTACTGGCAATCCTATTTTTGTCACTATGGGGTGGCAATAGCTAACACTCTGGAATAATACTAAAATCAACTGGTAAAAATGGTATTCATAAAACAAAGGCAAAATCAACTTACAACAACTCTATGAATTAATGACCTTCAAAATGCCCTATCATTGACAGTCTTGTTCAGGTCTCGCAAATTGAAGGCCATGATTTCCTTGGGTCCTCTTTTTTTCTTACTACCTTCAATTTTTCCTTATTATTTTTTTTCCAGTAAGTTTTGACTTCTCATGATGTGACCAAAGTACAATAGCCTCGGTTCAGTCATTTGGGTTTCTACAGAGAGTTCAGACTTGATTTGATCTAGAAATCACTTATTTGACTTTTTGGCTGTCCGCAGTATCCATAAAACTCTCTTCCAGCACCACATTTCAAATGAATCAATTTTCTTCCTGAAAGACCTCTACCACTCCATTATTGATTCCAGACATCTATTCAGAATAGAGATGCTTCTGAATTGCTCCCTGAGTGGAATTCTTCTGAGAAAACATCTTTCCTATTTCAGTCATAGGCACTCTTCTTGCCCATTTTCTGTTGATGAGATCCAGGTTCCAGATTTTCAGGGAAGGGAGTTACACATAGCATATACTATTACCCAAATTGGAGGGGTCTGTCCTGAGGTGGGATCCAGCAGGTTCTCACAGGTTCCCTAGAGTAGGTTACTAATTATTTGTGTGTGCTGAGAGGGGGTAACTAATTGGTGATTTTGCCATGTGATTTTTGCCTTAGTTACACCCCTCCTGCACTCCTCAGCAGTAGCACGCAGAACTTGAAGCAGTCTAGCAGGAGGTGAACCGGCGTGCGTGGCAGCCTGCGCCTGCGTGCATTCTTTTCCCGCCCAAAGACAGGGGCAGCGGCTGTGTCCTTGCCACAGCTCCCCAGGAGCAGCTCTTCTTCACGCAATGTGTGATTGGTGTTTGGAATATGCTGCCACAGGAGGTGGTGATGGCCACTAACCTGGATAGCTTTAAAAGGGGCTTGGACAGATTTATGGAGGAGAAGTCGATTTATGGCTACCAATCTTGATCCTCTTTGATCTGAGATTGCAAATGCCTTAACAGACCAGGTGCTCTGGAGCAACAGCCGCAGAAGGCCATTGCTTTCACCTCCTGCATGTGAGCTCCCAAAGGCACCCGGTGGGCCAGTGCGAGTAGCAGAGAGCTGGACTAGATGGACTCTGGTCTGATCCAGCTGGCTTGTTCTTTTGTTCTTATGTTCTTATGTAATGCCCCACCCCAGAATGCCTCACCATGCCCCCTCGTGCTCACCCAGCCCCATTGGCGCTACGCCACTGTTTGAATCCCACTACCATGGGAACCTGTTACTAAAATTTTTGGATCCCACCACTGGGTCTGTCCCATTTTAGGCTAGGAAATTAGTGGGGAACAGATGATTCACTGTGAAAAGACTGGGTATGGGATCTTCACCAATTATACCAGGGCTTTTCCCTTCAAAAAGCCACAGGAAACCAGAATTTAGAAGTTTTAACAATTTTATTAATAAGCGAAATAATAACTATTATGCACTCCATCTGGTATGAATATACTCACAGATAGATTGAAGAGGCCAAGGGTTTATATAGAGGTTAAAATTAGATTTGGAATAGCAGAGGTCATTGCAGGTAGGGTGATATTTACATGATCTAGAAGAGGAAGGTGCGTTGGCTGTAGATAGAGCAGACTTCGGGCACAGTGTAACCGAACCAAAGGCACTTCAGGAAACATTGGGCGCAGTCTATCCAAATGAAAGGCAGCTCAGAAAACACTGGGCAGGGTGGCTTTATTTGGACAGGGTAGATGAAGGAAAAATTGACCCTCTGATGCTAAGGGTGACAATCTTCCAGGACAAAGATAAGTTCCTGCTCTTGGGAGAGAACAATACAGTGGACAATCACTCTGATGAGTCAGAACCAGTTTTTGATTAGACTTTAGATAGAGTTGATGAATTTAGAACTCAGGGCACTCAAATTTACAGTAAAGTTTGATCCTTCTCCAGTAGGTGGACAAGAAGGGTGTGATAGGATCAGCAAGGAAAGAAAGGACTCAGGAAAGCTGAATGGGGTAAGAATGGCTGGTATTTGCATCACATTTGTGGCTAGAGAACAGTGGTGCTTTCCCTCGAACTTTGGCTATTGTTACCCAGATGGCAACGGTTGAAGGTGCTGCTAGCTGCTATCCATATTGATTGGGTATGGGAGACATGTTCAGGCAAAGCCTCTTTCTTTGTATTAAAGTCCAGAATTTGGCATCCATCTTAGTCTGATCTGTCTATGACACCAATAGAAATAACTGGTAGGGATTTATCCAGAAACAGCCCCCCTCCCCTCCCTATGACTTGCCATGGGCTTGTCTGCTCACAGCGTAATTGAATACATGTTACCATTATATTTATGTATTTACTCCATTTATACCCCACTTTTCCCTTCATTGGGGGGCAGTGTGACTATCTTCATTTTGCTCCCCTGCATTTTATTCTCACTACAGCTCTATGAGACAGATAAGGCTGAGATTAAAAACATAAGAACATAAGTAAGAGCCTGCTGGATCAGACCAGAGTCCATCTAGTCCAGCACTCTGCTACTCGCAGTGGCCCACCAGGTGCCTTTGGGAGTTCACATGCAGGATGTGAAAGCAATGGCCTTCTGCTGCTGCTGCTCCCGAGCACCTGGTCTGCTGAGGCATTTGCAATCTCAGATCAAGGAGGATCAAGATTGGTAGCCATAGATTGACTTCTCCTCCATAAATCTGTCCAAGCCCCTTTTAAAGCTATCCAGGTTAGTGGCCATCACCACCTCCTGTGGCAGCATATTCCAAACACCAATCACACGTTGCGTGAAGAAGTGTTTCCTTTTATTAGTCCTAATTCTTTCCCCCAGCATTTTCAATGTATGCCCCCTGGTTCTAGTATTGTGAGAAAGAGAGAGAAATTTCCCTCTGTCAACATTTTCTACCCCATGCATAATTTTATAGACTTCAATCATATCCCCCCTCAGTCGTCTCCTCTCCAAACTAAAGAGTCCCAAACGCTGCAGCCTCTCCTCATAGGGAAGGTGCTCCAGTCCCTCAATCATCCTTGTTGCCCTTCTCTGCACTTTTTCTATCTCTTCGATATCCTTTTTGAGATGTGGCAACCAGAACTGAACACAGTATTCCAAGTGGACAATTCAGAAGGTTAACATGTCAGACTGCACAGGGAGGCTATTGAAATTCACAAACACCAAGACAACTTCAACAAGAAAGAAGAGACTCTGAGAATTAACAAAGCTTGGCTACCAGTACTTAAAAACACCAGAAACAAAGGCCAAGGGCATGCTAAGTTTGTTTATTTGTTTGTTTGTTTGTTTGTTTGTTTGTTTGTTTGTTTGTTTGTTTGTTTGTTTGTTTGTTTGTTTGTTTGTTTGTTTGTTTGTTTGTTTGTTTGTTTGTTTGTTTGTTTGTTTGTTTGTTTGTTTGTTTCATTGGACTTCATAGACTGCCTCATCCCTGGAGGGCTCTAGGCGGTTCATGGACAATGGACTCCACCCAAACACAGGATTTGCATTCACCAATACTACTACTGCTGCTGCTGCTGCTGCTGCTGCTGCTGCTGCTGCTGCTGCTGCTGCAAGGAATGCAAATGTGAATCATTCCCTGGACTGAAAAACCCCACCTGCAATACTATACTATCAACCACACCTTTGCATAGCAAGTTCCACCCAAACACTTACTGATTGGTTCGCCACCCAGGGACATGACAATATATACCCCAACCAAACATTCCCTTCTCACTGGACACAGTGTGTAGCACACTTCTCTCTGTGATACATCTCTGAAGATGCCAGTCAGAGGTGCAGGTGAAACATTAGGAATAAGATCTACCAGATCATGGCCACACAGCTCGGAAAGCCCATGACAACCAGTTGAGTCCAGCCATGAAAGCCTTCAACAATATAAATTTAAATTTCTGGGCGTCATGATTAAAGAGGACCTGACCTGGGGCATACAGACTGCTGCGTTGGTTAAGAAGGCCCAGCAAAGACTGTACTATCTGAGACTTTTAAGGAAACAACAACTGGATGGAAAACTCCCGGTGTCCTTTTACCGCTGTGCTATAGAGAGTGTCTTAACCTACTGCATCTGTGTATGGTTCTCCAGTTGCACAGTGGCAGATAGGAAGGCTCTCCAAAGGGTGATCACTACTGCACAGAGGATTATCGGCTGCCCTCTCCCCTCCTTGGAAGAACTCTACAATTCCCGAAGCCTAAAAAAAGCCCAAAATATTCTGAGAGACCCATCTCATCCAGCACACTCTCTTTTTGAACTGTTACCATCCGGCAGACGATACAGGTCTATCAAAACTAGGACAAAGAGGCTTAGAGACAGCTTCTACTCTAGAGCTGTGGCGATGCTGAACTCCGGGGCTTCATGTTGATGTGTTTGGGGCTGTGTAAGGATGGGTGGAGGAAGGGGAAAGTGAGGATGGGGTATGAGTCTGAAATTGTGTGCATTGAGGAATGCTGCTGTAAATTTCATTGTGCGTGCACAATGACAATAAAATGCTTATGCTTTTGCTTAATACAAAGTTAGATTAGCTTCACTCAGCACATCATGCATTGTTAGGGTAACCTTCCGCAGTAAAACCTGAGGTGCAATCCACTATGAAAGACAGAAAGAGTGAGAGGTTTGTATTTCCTTGAGCCAGTTGTGTTAATCTGTGGCAGAGATAATATGGTCTTTAAAAATGGTAGAAGGAAATATAAAGAGCGTACAGTAGTCCCAAATTAATTAGAGCTTCGGGAGATAAGGATAAACTACAAGACATGCTATTTCTTTTCTAGGTAGGTATCTAAGCAGTTCAGATCTCAGGACAATTTATTAAAGTCCTTTTCTGAGAAATCTTTAATTTTTTTTCCCCTGTTTGACCTCGTTCTTTGAACTACTGGTACCGTAGAGCTGTAAAATGCTTGAAGTATCGTGAATGTCAAGAGCAGCCCTGAAACATTTCTACCCGTAGCCTCACTAAAATATTACAAAGTGGCTCATAATACAAGTAGAAACTCTCCTGCTTTCCCTTTCTCCAAAAGGCATACTTCAAAATGGTAAATTAGAGCAATTTTATTTTCAGAAGTCGACACGGCATCAAAAATTAATTCATTTTACCTCCGTCGGACGGGAAGTCTCTTTGTACATTTTAACCAGCTCTAGTAACTGTCTGTTTGGAGCTACTTTTTAAGGTCAATCAGCTGAATCTTTATCTATGCCGAATTGCTGCTCGGAATCTCTTCGTTTAAGGGGAGGGGGGGATGAAAGCAAATGTAAATTGACCCAAACAAACAGGGAATCTTTAAACTGCTTTGAGCTCCAGGATAAAAGGAAGAAGGGGAAATGCAGTCTCTTCTCGGTAGGTATTCACAGGCAGAAAACGTTCACAGAAGTAATCCAAACTGTTTTCTTCGAAATGTTTTTCAAAGAACTTAAGCTAGTAAAAAAAAAGCTTGCAACTTGGAGTCAATAAGTTAACTTTTTCATTGCATTTTGAAAACATTCTGCCAATTAATACGCAGAAGACTTTTCCCCCCTACACTTTACAACTATTTTGAATACAAAATATTACTTGGGTCCTTGATAACCCGAGCAGAAGCACTCTTCTTTTTCACAGGGTCATATCACTCTGATGTTTACCAAGGGGTCAAAAGGGAACCCAGGAATTATGAGCCAGCTGGCCCAACCTCTGTTCCAAGTAAATTAGTAGAGACTTTAAGACAGCATTATTAAGGAGGCCTTCTTATGTTCCTGTATTGTGTTTAGGGTTGCCAGTCAATAGCAGGTACCTGGTGGGACATAGGGGTAGGGACATAAGGAGGCACCATTGTTTCACATGGTGTGACATCACTTCCAGTGAAAACTGGAAGTGATATCATAAGAACATAAGAACTAGCCTGCTGGATCAGACCAGAGTCCATCTAGTGCAGCACTCTGCTACTCGCAGTGGCCCACCAGGTGCCTTTGGGAGCTCACGTGCTCCTCCAGATACTGAGCACCTGGTCTGCTAAGGCATTTGCAATCTCAGATCAAGGAGGATCAAGATTAGTAGCCATAGATTGACTTCTCCTCCATAAATCTGTCCAAGTCCTTTTTAAAGCTATCCAGGTTAGTGGCCATCACCACCTCCTGTGGCAGCATATTCCAAACACCAATCACACGTTGTGGATTGGCACTTTAGGAATTGGCAGAAAGTCCGTGGTTTCATTTTATTTCACCTAGACCAGGGGTAGGGAACCTGCGGCTCTCCAGATGTTCAGGAACTACAATTCCCATCAGCCTCTGTCAGCATGGCCAATTGGCCATGCTGGTAGGGGCTGATGGGAATTGTAGTTCCTGAACATCTGGAGAGCCGCAGGTTCCCTACCCCTGACCTAGACTCTGTCTTTCGAGCCAGTGAGGACCCAAAACAGCTTACATTCAGTTCTTCACTGTATCTTCACAACAACCTTGTGAGGCAAGTTATGCTGAGAATGTGTGTCTGGCCAAAGGTCACCTAGCATGCTTTCAAGGCAGATTAGGGATTTCAACCTGAGTCTCCCAGATCTTAGTCAAACACACTAACCACTACACCACATTGGTGTCACACGGGCTCTATGGTACAGCAATGTGACATCACTTTTGGGCGGGACTGGAGTGAGGGGGAATGGTGCCTGGGGCATGCATCCACCCTGCTCCCCCGCCATGCTCCTGCACCAGTGCCAGGGGCGTAATGCCTCCCCTGCCCCGCTGGCACTACACCACTGCTTTTGGGTTTCCCCCAGGAGTGATGTCATGTCATGCTCTGTCATGGTGATTTTTTTTTAAAAAAAATGTCTCCTACCACCCAGGAGGTGGGATGCGCAGATTGCTGGCGGAATGTCTCCCACCATAGCAGAAGACCTGACAACCCTAGCTATGTTACAGGAACATAATCTGAAATGCAGTAAATAGACTTCTCTATTCAGATCTATTTGTTATTCATATGCAAATTAATGCACGCTTAATGAACAAATGGATGATGATCAGACATATTTGCTGACTGATTCCCTGTATGCGTATTCAGAAGCAACAGCCATCACTTTGAATGGGGTTTACTCCCAACTAAATGTGCCCACAATAGCAATTCAATATTTACTTAACCAGTGAGAGCCCAAATAGACAGCATTGCCTTAACCAGCCATTTAGCTACACATCTATGAATTTATGAACATAAAAAAGTCCTGCTGGATCAGACCAGTGGTCCATCTACTCCAGCATCCTATCTTGGCCAGTCAGTTATTATAGAGAGCTAACAGCAGGGCGTTAAGGCTGAAGCTGTTGTTACTGCTTGCTGATGTTGCCTTCTGGCTTTGGGATCCAGAGGTTGACTGCCTCTGAACATGGAGGCTTTGTTTAGTCACCACAGCTGCTAGTGTAACCTCTAACTGTGGGTTCTGTGGGGCAGAACTTGGAATGAGTTTGCAACAACAAATTTTAAAAACAAAATGGTTCACTTTCTTAACATATAACATCAAACATCAACATTTAACATCACACTTCAAGGTCCTGTTCAGGTTGCATTTTCAAGTCCTTATATTTACAGTCTACTGATACTGCCAAGTCCATTTCTTCTTGCAAGTGGGTTGGCTCCTGAAGACTCCAAGGGCTTGGTGTACAGGATTCGATATGGTGAAGGTTTCCAGGAGAACTCTTACCCATTACAACCACAAAAAGAAACCCTGAAACAATAAACTCCAACATTTACAACATAGCAAAAATAAACAACTACCTTCCCAGTAGTTCCCAACAATATTGCAGTTACCTTAACAAGGTGTTAAGGGCTTATACAACCAAGGTCCGAGTCTGGTAGCCTTGTCTCCTCCAACTACATGAGGTCTGCTGCAGCCTCTTGCTGCTTTGAGTCTCCACCCCTTACTGGGTCAACCCAGTCTGAGCATGGGGGTTACACTAGCAACTGAGGGACCTACCCACCTACCATCTATTGACCATCAGCTTCATTTTATACCCTGGACATTGGAAGAAAGAGGAAAAAGTTCTCTTTGTCAATTCTCTCCCACCCTGTGCATAGTTTTGCAAACCTCTATCGTATCCCTCCTTATTCGTCTTATCCGATGAACTGGATTTGTTTCCCTGCTGCTCCACATGAAGCTTTGGGCTAATCACAGTTCTCTCTGAGCTCTCTTAGCCCCACCTACCTAACAAGGTGCCTGTTGTGGGGAGGGGAAGGAAGGGGGTTTGCAAGCTGCCTTGAGACTCCTTACAGTTAAGAGAAGTGGGATACAAATCCAAACTTTTCTTCTTCTCTTCTGAATATATTAAATTATACTGGCCCCAATACTGATCCTTGAGTGACCCCACTACTTACTTCCCTCCATTGTGAGAACTGTCCATCTATTCCTACACTTTACTTCCTGCCATTTAATCAGTTTTTAATCCATAAGAGAAGCCATCCTCCTATCCCAGTACTGCTAAGTTTACTAACGAACCTTTGGTGAGGTATCTTGTGAATAGCCTTTTGAATGTCAAATTATATAAAGTCTATCGAGTGGCCACAACCTACATAGATGTGCACTTTCTCAAAGAATTCCAAAAGGTTGGTGAGGCAGGACTCCAGGGTTGTAGCTAGGGAAAATTGAGCCTTTGGCAGACTCTTGAGTTGTTCACCCCCCATGGGCCCCCACACTGCCCCACCCATGCCCCCCTCCCATGCCCCACTTACCTTAGTCAGCTTGGCAGGGTTGGGACAGGTAGGGGCACATGCAGCGGCCTTCACTGGCCCTGGCCAGGCAGGGCCAGGCAAGGGCACCCTGCAGTGGTCTCTGTCAGGCCTGGCCGGGTGAGGCTGGCCCAGCAGAAGCCTCTGCAGGGCCTGGAGGGGCAGGACAAGGGAGGAAGGAGGAAGGGTGTGGGGCAATTTTCTGCCCCCCACATGACCCCAATGGCGTCTACCTGAGACGCCTGTCCCCACCCCATCCCATGGTAGCTACGCTACTGCAGGACTCCCATTTGCAGAAGCTATGCTGGTTTTACCTCAGCAGGCTTTGTTCTTCTATCTGTCTAATAAGTCTATCTTTGATTAAATGCTCTACTAATTTGCCGGGGTTACAGATGTTAGGGTGAATTGACTGTAATGTCCTTATTTCCCTCTAGACCCCCCCCTTTTAAATGTGCTACTCTCTAGTCTTCTGGTGCAGCTGCCAGCATGGGTGGGGAGGACTAGCAAGCGAGTGGGTAGGAGCTATCAGCTCTTGTGGGCTCAGCTAGAAACCCTGGACCCCTGGCAAATGCCACATCTCAGAGTAGGCTAATGCTGCCCCTTGGTCTCAGGACCAACATGTTTGAAAGCCGACCAGTTTGGCTCAGGCCTTTATATTACTCAATGTAGTGGTGTGCATGTATATGTGGGCAAAACTGAAAGGGCCATTAGAACATGTACATTAGTACACGTGGCCAAAATTCGGTATAAGTATGTTAGTCCTTAAGTACAGCCATGCACGTAGGTAAGGGGGGGGGTTCTCGGGTTTGAACCCCGCCATTCATGTCCGAAGCTCCGCCCACCCGTTTGTGGGTTTCTAAAACGTTTTAGTGCTTTTTCGGTTTTTGGCCTGCAGGGGGCGCATTGTTTGGGCTAGCAGCACCAAACTTCCAGGGATTGTTTGGGGGACTCTCCTGATGATACTACCTGGGTTTGGTGAGGTTTGGTTCAGGGGGTCCAAAGTTATGGACTCCCAAAGGGGGTGCCCCCATCCTCCATTGTTTTCAATGGGAGCTAATAGAAGATGCAGGCTACACCTTTGAGGGTCCATAACTTTGGACATCCTGAACCAAACTTCACCAAACCTGGGATGCATTATCAGGAGAGTCTCCTATTGATACCACCCAGGTTTTGTGAGGTTTGGTCCAGGGAGTCCAAAGCTATGGACTCCCAAAGGGGGTGCCCCCATTGTTTCCAATGGGAGCTTAGGAGATGGGGCTACACTTTTGAGGGTCCATAACTTTGGACCCCCTGAACCAGACTTCACCAAACCTGGGTGGTATCATTAGGAGAGACTCCTAAAGATGCCCTGAAAGTTTGGTGCTTCTAGCTTAACCACTGCACCCCTGACAGCAGGTACCCCCCCAAATTTCCCCAGGTTCTCCTTTTAAATCCACCCCCTTCGGCATGGATTTAAAGGGAGAATCTGAGGTCCTCAGTTTAGAAGAAGAAGAGGAGTTTGGATTTATATCCCCCCTTTCTCTCCTGTAGGAGACTCAAAGGGGCTTACAATCTCCTTGCCCTTGCTCCCTCACAACAAACACCCTGTGAGGTGGGTGGGGCTGAGAGAGCTCCGAAAAGCTGTGACTAGCCCAAGGTTACCCAGCTGGCATGTGTGGGAGTGCACAGGCTAATCTGAATTCCCCAGATAAGCCTCCACAGCTCAAGTGGCAGAGCAGGGAATCAAACCTGGTTCCTCCAGATTAGAATGCACCTGCTCTTAACCACTACGCCACATTGAAAGTGATGCTGTTTCAGGGTGGGGGATAATCCACCCCCAAACAGCATCACTTTCAATGTTGTTTAACTAGAGACCCCAGATTATCCCTTTAAGGTGGATCTAGTTTAAACACCATTGAAAGTGATGCTGTTTGGGTGTGGATTCCTGCATCACAGCGGCTGCCCCGGGTTTTTTTTGCAAAACTCAGATTTTGCACCAGGCTCCATTTTCCCTCTATGCCTCAGTCCAGAGGGGAGGGGCAGGGCAGGGCAGGGCAGGGGAGTCTGCCATCCCTGACCTCGGAGAGCTGCTTTTATAAGCGCTAGGCCAGGGGCGGGGCTTGGGGAGGCGTGGCCATGCCCTGGGGCGGGTGGGGGTGTGGCCCCACCCCGAACCCCCCCCCATAAAAAAATCTATACCTACGTCCCTGAGTACAGCACTTCCTTGAAAAGAATCATTCTCCACAGGAAATGAAATTCTGTGTAATATATAAACATGAGAAGAAACCATATTGGAAATTAGACATCAAAAGACACCTTCTGCAAGAGGAAAACAAATGGATATATCGTTTGCACACCTTGACACCATTAGGACTTAACTATGAATTAGATCTCTCTTGTTTTTATATTAACATGTATAAGTAATTCTTCATGATAACATGTATTATTAATACCTTTATGTGAACTTTCACAATTCTATCTATCTAGCTTTGTTCCCCTTATGCTTACATAGTAAGTTTGATTCCTCCTTAATATAAGGCATTCGCCTTGAATCGTTATACTGCATATAATACATGATAACATGTATTATCGTTATACTGCATATTATCGTTATACTGCATATAATACATGATAACATGTATTACATGATAACATGATAACATGTATTATTAATACCTTTATGTGAACTTTCACAATTCTATCTATCCAGCTTTGTTCCCCTTATGCTTACATAGTAAGTTTGATTCCTCCTTAATATAAGGCATTCGCCTTGAATCGTTATACTGCCACTGCTTCTCAGTAACACAGTCAAGACCACAGCTGTATGTAATTAGCAGCTTGCAATGCATTCAACTCACAGGAATGGTCTTTTCCAATACTGAGGTCTTGATGTATATATAGTAGGATGACACAATATTTTATAGTCCACAATTTTCAAGCTTTATGATATTGATATAGTCTCGTAGAGATAGTGCTATGATGGCATGAAACTGAAGAAGATTCAGTGAAACAGCCACAACGCAGAAGGCTTGTTAAGATTCGACAAAACAGCTACATGCGGATGGCATGTCTGTCATGCTTTTTCAGACCTTCTACAAATTTTGCATCTTGCCAGAGCATAACAACTTCCCTCATGATCCTTTGCTCCTAAACTCTCTGCACCCAATTAATGCATAACAGCATTTTCTCAAGCTTTTCAAGAGTTTCTTCATTCTGCAGTGTTCAACATATTTAACAGATGAATGAGCAAGAAAGGAAGAAAGGAAGTTTACTCTTAAACGAAATAAGAAAGGACATACAAGATTAACCGGTTAGTTGGCACTTATGGTGATAACTTGGGCAATCCCAAATAGAGTAATCCAGTGGTGGTATCCAAAAATTTTAATAACAGGTTCCGATGGCAGTGGGATTCAAACAGTGGGGCCACCGCACACACGCACCTCCAGTCCCTATTGGGCAGGTAGGTTGCTTTAGTAACCCCTTCTCGGCACTCAGAAAAAATTAGTAACCACTTCTAAAGAAGTGGTGAGAACTGGTTGGATCCCACCTCTGGAGTAATCCCACTTTAATAGAACCTTGTATTTGTATTCTTATAGGTTTATTTGTTATTACATGCATTTTCCATGTGGTTTGTATAAGGTTTATTAATTGTAATGTCTGGTCGAATGTTGATGCACGTATCACTTTAAGAAAATGATTAACTCTCTGATATAATGCTTGCAGGTACTTTATTTACTTTTCCTTCTATTTTTCAACTATAGTTTGATAGTTCAACAATCTGTTTGTGGGTGTTCAAATTGTATAAAGCAAGAAGAACAGGAAGTCAGTTTGCAGCCATAAGAGCCAATTGAGCAAGTCACATAGGCAAATTATTTACTTATTTATATATCAGATTTAATATACCGCCCCATCCCCAAAGGGCTCTGGGCGGTGTACAACCAATAAAATAATCAACCTCCATCTTAAAATCAAATGATAACGTAAACAAAGACAAACTATTGGGTGGTCAGCATAATATGGAATTCCCAAGGTGGAATACGGGGCGCAGGGGATGGCACTTTCAACGGCCAACCTCCCCAAAGGCCCGCTGGAACAACTCTGTCCTGCAGGCCCTGCAGAACTGTTCTAGGTTCTAGGTCCCGCAGGGCCTGGATGGCTGGAGGAGAGTGTTCCACCAGGTTGGGGCCAGGGCACTAAAGGCCCTAGCCCGGGTAGAGGCCAGCCGTATCATGGAGGGGCTCAGGACCACCAGCAAATTGGCCTCCGCCAAACGCAGAGGTCGAACTGGGACATATGGGGGACAGACAGTCCTTAAGGGTTGATTAGATGTAAGTGCTTGCAAAAGATAGCCACGTAGACAGAAATGAAGAGCATGAATAGAAGCTTTAAGGAACTGTGGCAAAATTTGCCCAATCAGCTATAACCACGCATTCTTAATCAGCAGCTCAGGGAAATTATGCAAGGGGTCTTAGAACCAATCAGGGAATGACACATGCACTGTTAGTATATAAACTGACGTGTTAAGCAGCTAATTCTTTGAACACAATGTGCAAGCCTTTACTGAATGTGGTCCAGTTGATTGTAATAAAGATTATCCTTTTCTACTGTCTACAAATTGTTATCTGGCATTATTATTTTTTCCAACAAAGAGGCTGTTCCTCTGTATTCCTTCCTAGCCGTGCAATACAGTGCAATTGGCTCTTTGCACATGCAGATTCTACCACAGCCCAATTAAGGTCTATTACATCCTGAACCTAGCTGTATGACTGCTCCATTTAGCAGACAATGGTCTAAATAGATCACTTGCTAATCCTGGAAATCAGTTATTAATAGCTGCTGTTTCAATGAAACCCCATCCGTAGGTGTTTGGCTAAGTAGTTTCTTAGCGAATGATTGTGGATCAATTTGAATCCACGGTACCGTTGCACACGCACATTTTGAGGGAAACCAGATGCAAACTGGTTGTGGGCATTGGTGGCTGCATGTTTCTGTTTCTTCATATCAGTCATACCCTTTTCATCTTCAATGTTACTAATGTGTAGACATGTGTAGACATGCGGCTGGCCTCTACCCGGGCCAGGGCTTTTATGGCCCTGGCCCCTGCCTGGTGGAACACACTTCCATCAGTGGTGTGGGCCCTGCGGGATCTTAGTGATTTCCGCAGGGCCTGTAAGACCAAATTGTTCCACTGGGCTTTTGGGGAGGCCCGCCATAGATTGGATGTCCCTGTGTTGCGTGCTGTATCATCATTGGCACTACCGATGTGACATCTTTCGGTATTGTCTTTCCCCTCCGGCCATGGGACTGGGAGCCATCATTAGTATTATTAATATTGTTTTACTGGGTTTTAGAATGCTGCTTATTCTGAGTTGTGTATTTTAACTATTTATCACTTATTTATTGTGCACATTGTTTTAGTTGTGGTTTTGCTGTACACCGCCCAGAGCCCTTCGGAGGTGGGCGGTTTATCAAATTTTAACAACAACAACAACAACAACAACAACAACAACAACAACAACAACAACAATAATAATAATAATAATAATAATAATAATAATAATAATAATAATAATAATAATAATAATAATAATAATAATAATAAATCAACCTGGGTATATCTGCATTTAGTTTTTTAAGTGGTAATATATTGATGCACACAAGCTTTCGTGCCTTTTGGGAAAATATATCCTGTATATGATGATACACACATGCACACAATCACTTCCGGTTTGTACTCTGCCATGTTCAAAATGGCCACTGGGCTGATTGGTGGCTTCCACACATTTGTCCATCGGTGGAAAACTGCTGCAAATTGCTCATGCATTGCAGACACATAGCTGCCAGGGGGTGCGGTGGGGCATCTTGCCCCAGGTGCATGCTGATGTGGGGGCATGGCGGGGGCATTCAGGGGGGTGGGGGGCAGGCGGGGGCATGGCAGTGGTGTAGGGCACACATGTGCCCTAGATGCAGTTCCCCTTTACTACTGCCCTGATGCATTGTATTATAAAATCCAGACATTCTGAGATGAAAACGTCTATGATCTTTTGAGAATTGCATTCCCTGACTGGCTAGCCAATGGATGTTGGATGCTGGAACAATATTTTCAAACTTTTCAGACCTTTACAAAAAAGAGAGGCAGAAATATAATTGGATAGAGATATAGATGTGTACGTGGTGTGTGTGTATGTGTGTGTGTGTGTGTGTGTGTGTGTGTGATTTGCTTTCTTTCCACTGCATCTGAAGAAGTGAGCTCTAACACATGAAGAAGAAGAAGAAGAAGAAGAAGAAGAAGAGGAGGAGGAGGAGGAGGAGGAGGAGGAGGAGGAGGAGGAGGAGGAGGAGGAGGAGTTTGGATTTATATCCCCCCTTTCTCTCCTGCAGGAGACTCAAAGGGGCTTACAATCTCCTTGCCCTTCCCCCCTCACAACAAACACCCTGTGAGGTAGGTGGGGCTGAGAGAGCTCCAAGAAGCTGTGACTAGCCCAAGGTCACCCAGCTGGCGTGTGTGGGAGTGCACAGGCTAATCTGAATTCCCCAGATAAGCCTCCACAGCTCAGGCGGCAGAGCTGGGAATCAAACCCGGTTCCTCCAGATTAGATACACGAGCTCTTAACCTCCTACGCCACTGCTGCTCCTGATGCTGGAGTAAATGATGCTCCTGATGCTGGAATAAATGATGCTCCATGATGCTGGAATAAATGCTGTCAGTCTTCAAGGGGATACTGGGCTTCTGTTTTTTTTAAAAAAAAAATCCCTGAAAATCTTTATTTTTAGACATTAGCCAAATAAGAAGTGTCTGGCTGTTTGAAGAACGTTCTCCCAATTTCTGTACAGGCAGGAGTTGTTCCTAAGATTCATTTGTAGACAGCATTTATTCTGTCAATTTTGCTTTCACTAATGCGATGGCTAGAAGAAATTGGCGTCCTCCATAATCTTCCAAGATCTCTGAATTATTTTCTCTCGCAAACTTTCAAAAGTCGTGAGTGAAGTGCTCGACAAAGAGGAGTTCAACCTCTTACGGATAAATATCAGCTCAGCATGGAGGTTTCCACAAATGTCACTGCTATATTTGTTTTATTTGACCAGTGACTAAATTCTCATGTTGAGGATATAAATCCATTCATGAAAAATGCTTTTGAATCTTGAGGGATGAGTCATCGTATCATCTGACTATAGCAAATTAGCACTGTTTAGCCCCTGAAGCCAGGAAGGCAAAATGACTTTTTAAAAAGTGCCGTAGGAAAAAGATTTGCGATAACCTGATCACACACTCCTTGGCAAATCAAAACGGTGTTGCTTTCTGACCCTGTTTATATTTCCTTAATGTGGCCTCCCCGAATGACTCCATCCTGACGAATTTATAGCCACTAATAATTTGTTAGAACATTTTACCAGGTGTTAGAAGGTGAAGTGATAAATCTCCACCTCGCTAGAGGCCTTATTATGTGAATGAGCCAGAATAAATCATGAGGGCTATTCAGACTGATTGTAGTCTGGTTTTTTAAAATATAATGGAGGTGTATTGTAGGTTTTGTAAAGTCTCTTTAATGCTAATGTTTTACAGAGATAACTCACTTGTACCATTTATGAGCACCTGTAGTCTCCAAGTTGCTCGAGGAAGGCCAAGTTATGATGTTGGACAGAAGTACAGCCGAACTAAAGATTAGACAGAGCTTATAATACAGACAGCCTATAAAAGAACTAGCATATAAAAGCTTTAGCTCAGTTGATGGTAGAGCTTTTTCAAGCTGGTGAGACAGGCTCAGCAAAGCTTTAGAACAGACCTGGGCATTATACGGCCGGCGGGCCATGTCCGGCCCGCCGGATGACCCTGACTGGCCCCCCTGCCATGCTGGGGAGCGAGGCACCTTTGAAAGCCCCGCAGAAGTCGGTTGCCTTGGCTGCCAGCTTCTGCGGGGCTTTCAAAAGCGCCTTGCCCCCCTGCCTTTTGGCCCGGCCCTCCACAATATTTTCTGTTTCTTATGCGGCCCCATGGAAAAAATAATTGCCCACGCCTGCTTTAGAACATAGGTGTCATTCTGGCAGGGGATGATGGGAACTGTAGTCCATAACATCTGGAGGGCTGCGAGTTTGACACCTGTGCTTTAGAACTTCCTGAAGGTGCCCCAATGATAGGGTCCTCAGCTCCAGTTTAGGACATTCTTTAAATTTGGAGGCAGGATATGGGAAGCCCCCAGACCTGGATAGTCCCATATTAGCCTCATCTCGTCAGATCTCAGCAGCTAAGAAGGGTCAGCCTGGGCTAGTATTTTGATGGGAGACCTCCAAGGAATGCCAGGGTCATGATGTAGATGCAAGCCAGGGCAAACCACCTCTGAATGCCTCTTGTCTTGAAAATACAACCAGGGGACAGCATATGTCAGGCATGACCTGACTGCATTTTCCACCACAGCCAGATGCCAGAAGTTAATTTGAAGTTGGGTCTGTTGATTCCGAATCTTACACCCCCATCCAGAGGTCTCCCATCTTGCAAAACCATGAGGCAATTTTAGAATGATGAGAACAGTTATTGGGTACCCCAACAAAATGGCTGCCTGGAGCGAAGCTGGGTCCAACCACAAATACTATTTGGATGGGAGACCTCCAGAGAATACCAGGGGCATGATGCGGAGGCAGGCCTTCACAAACAAACAGCCTCTGAATGTCTCTTGTCTTGTTAACCCATGGTGTCATCCTAAATCAGCTGTGACCTAGGGAGGGGAAGGAGCTCAGCCAAGTGATGCCTTGGAGTCTACACTGCAAAGCTGCCGTTTCTTTGGGAGAACTAGTCTCTGGAGTATGGAGATCAGTCATTATTCCAGGCCCCACTTGGAAATGGGAAACAGGCTTGGCCATGCTGGCAGGAGCTGATGGGAATTGTAGTCCATGAACATCTGGAGAGCCGCAGGTTGCAGACCCCTGGTCTAGTGTTATCAGGCCTCTGAAATGAGAAGGATAAAGATGCCACGAGGATTCCAGGGATGTCACGATGCAATACAAATTGGTAAAGCGATATTTTTTTTTTTTAACTTTCTTTCCGTGTTAAGGTTTATTTAACCTATCATTTTTAAGGTAATTTGAGATGGCCTTGTCGAGGAAAGAAATATAGTGGTATAAACTGCAAGCAATCTCAGGACTCCCAGCCCCCCCAGAAAATAACAATAATTTTCTAAGAAATGAATGGGTGAAATGTACGCTCGTCGTTGAACAACTTTCCTCAATGAATGTCATTTAGAAGCTGGTATAATACTGCCAAATACACCAATGTAAGAGCAGGTGATCCGCCTGATTCCTTGAGTGGTACATCATTATCAGAATTGTCAGCTCAAACACAACCGCTGTCAGAACTGCCATTCTAATAGAAGAAATGCTTTGACAAGAATGTACAATGCCCCAAATTGGGCCAACAGCTCCTGAGCAGGGTATCAATTTACAGCTGATTCCTCGCTTGTTGTGTGAAATAATAAATGTGCCAAGAACATCGGCAAGGCCGAAAAAGGTTTGAGAAAACATAACTCTTGTCCCAGATAAATGAACAGGAGGTCTAATGGCTTCTTGAAGTTGAACATGTTCTGAGTCTAGCAAACGCTTCTGGGGAATGGAGTCTACTCTATCAAATGCATGTTATGAAATGGAACCAGTGTACCACTGGAGGAGGATACAAGAGCTGCAAATTACTGCAAAAAAGTTGCTTTTGTAAACTGCAGGATTGTTGGGGGGATTTTTTTAACGTATTCAGTCCTCTTGGGCCTTCAAAATTCAGCAGAATTGGGTTTTGGATGAAGAAGAAGAGTTTGGATTTATATCCCACCTTTCTCTCCTGTTGGGAGCAGCAGTGGCGTAGTAGGTTAAGAGCAGGTGCACTCTGATCTGGAGGAACTGGGTTTGAGACCAGGCTCTGCCGCTTGAGTTGTGGAGGCTTATCTGGGGAATTCAGATTAGTCTGTGCACTCCCACACATGCCAGCTGGGTGACCTTGGGCCAGTCACAGCTTCTCAGAGCTCTCTCAGCCCCACCCACCTCACAGGGTGTGAGGGGGGAAGGGCAAGAAGATTGTAAGCTTCTTTGAGTCTCCTGCAGGACAGAAAGGGGGGATATAAATCCAAACTCCTCCTCCTACTCCTCCTCCTCCTCCTCCTCCTCCTTCTTCTTCTTCTGAGACTTAAGGTGGCTTACAAATTCCTTTCCTGTTCTCCCCACCCCCCACCCCCCAGTGACTCTGTTGGAGGTGCCCTGTTCTCGGCTGGGACAGAAAGGTCGAGGCACAAGCCAATCTTAACAGTTCAAACAATGGCTTTATTTACAGAGATGGACAAGCCTCTAACTCCTCCCTGGCTCTGCAGATTTCTAAATACTTTGCTTTGGCACCAGCTCTAACCACAGCATGAGGATCTTCACCCTGTGACAGAAGGTAAATTGTGGCAACCATTTTGTGGCTGGCTCCATCTCTGGCAGCAGCCATTTTGTGGCTGTACCCACCTACCAAAGGTGCCCATTGGCTTTGAAAGTTTGGGGACCCCTGCAGTAAAAAATGGCAAGTGTACTAGGCGAGCAGCAGTGGCGTAGGAGGTTAAGAGCTCGTGTATCTAATCTGGAGGAACTGGGTTTGATTCCCCGCTCTGCCGCCTGAGCTGTGGAGGCTTATCTGGGGAATTCAGATTAGCCTGTACACTCCCACACACGCCAGTTGGGTGACCTTGGGCTAGTCACAGCTTCTGGGAGCTCTCTCAGCCCCACCCACCTCACAGGGTGTTTGTTGTGAGGGGGGAAGGGCAAGGAGATTGTAAGCCCCTTTGAGTCTCCTGCAGGAGAGAAAGGGGGGATATAAATCCAAACTCTTCTTCTTCTTCTATTAGCATTTCTCCAGAACATTTGCACCAGCCCAGCCAAAAAAAGAGTCCCCGTCCCAGTGGTAGTGCTTTATTTATCCATTCCCCACACTCGGATCCCTTTTTCTTTTAAAATATTTTCATAATTTACCTCTGCTGTTTTTAACGAAGTCAGATAACAGTGTCAAAACTAAAGGACAAGGGGCCAGCCCATGGAAAGAATTGTTTGAATGGGAGGATTGTTGTATCCGGTAAGCAGGAGGAAATATCTAATTGGTTTGTAAGATCTGATCAAATCATCAGAAGCAATTTACCGGCCCTTTTGTGTTTTGGAGGAAAGATTCAACGGGAGTCGGGTAAGAGGGGAAATGATAACATGGTGGCAATTTCCCAAGTGCCTGTAAATAACAAACATTGTTAGCCAATGAAAGATGGAGGTCAATGGGCCATGGAGTCATTTGATTATTTAATGATGCGCCGTGGGTTACGGGGGGGTCAAGAGCGCTAATGACATTCTCTGCTCCCCGGGCTGGAAATAGCCTCTGTGAGCGGAGATAAGCATTGTCGGCTCAGAACGCAGCACAACAGCCAATCGTCCAAATGAGAAAATTTCACTTGAGTGGGGTTTAATGCTCTTACTTAACCCAGCCGTCCATGAAAAGGGGAATTTTCGGTGACTCGCCAGCCAAGAAAATGTCCGCTCAAAGGAGAGGGTTTAATAACGGGTGACATTTCTCTCTCTGACTCGCATCGAAATGGGTCCAGCTAAAACACGTTTTTTTCCATTAAAAAAATGAAATATCACACAAAAAGAGAAGCCGCGAGACCTCGCAGGAGGGAGGAAATCCTGTTAACTCCATCCGAGCTGTCCTACCCCTGACTTCCCTCCTATCTCTCAGATCTCTGCCTCTTGCTCGTCCATCATCACAGCCTGTTTTCCTGCCTCACCCCCCAACTGGGGGTGCCTGGGGATTTGGGATTGGAACCTGGTGACGTTTGAGAGGGGAAGGACCTATATGGGCCATAGAGCCCTAACCAGAGGTGGGATCCAGCAGGTTCTCATCAGTTCCTGAGAGTGGGTGCCCCTCCCCTCTGATCCATATGGATCCCTCACACCATCGGGGCCCACTATTTTTTCTTGGGAGGGTTTAAGCAAGGGTTTCGTGGGATGCTGTGTTAGGAAATAATTGTTGTTTTTAACTGTATTTATGATAACAATACTGTGATGATTTTATATATGACGTTTTTATGTTGTGCACCGCCCTGAGCCCTTCGGGGATAGGGCGGTATATTAAATCAAATAAATAATAATAATAAAATTATTATTATTATTTGTGTGTGCCTAGATGGGGTTACTAGTTGGGTCCGCTTTTCCATCTCCACACCCTCGCCTCCCCAAGAGGCATCCTGCCTTTGAATGTGAAGGTTCCATATAGCAATTGCGACTAATAATGCAACTCCCTGAAGTGGGTTAATCCCTTTCAGGTACCGCAATTCATGGATTCTCAGCCTTTCGTACCTTTTATCTCACCAGTCTCTATCAAAGAACCTGTGTGTTTCACCATTGCTGTGTTCAGATTTGTGAGTTGGGGCATTTTCTATAATGTCATGACGATTGAGAAATGACCTGGTGCAAAAAAATTGGGGGGGGGGGTCGTGGTGGGGTGGCTGCCCATGGGGGGCATCCAACTCAGGTTTTGCCCAGGGCTCAGGTTTGCCTAGGTATGCCTCTGCCCCCTTTGCTGAGGGGGGGGGGGCTGGCGAGGGAACCTGTTACTAAAATTTTTGGATCCCACCACTGGCCCTAACCCTAACCCTACCTGCCAAAGCAGCCATTTTCTCCAGGGGTGAATTATCTTTGCAATCTGTAATCCCAGATTGTAATTCTGGGAGATCTCCAGGCCCCACCTGGGGGTTGTCAGATCCATTCGTTGACCTCCCAGTTGCCTCCTCTGGTTTGCCCCCCAACCCTGCATCCCGCCTTCAGCTCCAACAAGGACTAGCCTATGGATTCTTAGGCTGTAGGTATCATGGGAATGGGTATGTCAAGAGGTCTACACCAACATAATAGCACATCCGCCAAGGGTTGTCATTTTAAGCATGCTTAAAAAGGAAAGATAGTCTGAGCAAGTACCCATGTGCAAGTACCATGTCATTGCTGACCCATGGGGTGACATCACATCACAACGTTTACTAGGCAGATGGTTTTTACAGGGTGATTTGCTATTGCGTTCCCCAATCTACATTTTACTCACAGCATGCTGGATAATCATTTTACCAACCTGTAAAGGATGGAAGCCACGTGGCATAGTGGTTAAGAAGAGGAGAAGAAGAGTTTGGATTTATATCCCCCCTTTCTCTCCTGTAGGAGACTCAAAGGGGCTCACAATCTCCTTGCCCTTCCCCCCTCACAACAAACACCCTGTGAGGTGGGTGGGGCTGAGAGAGCTCCGAGAAGCTGTGACTAGCCCAAGGTCACCCAGCTGGCGTGTGTGGGAGTGCACAGGCTAATCTGAATTCCCCAGATAAGCCTCCACAGCTCAGGCCGCAGAGCGGAGAATCAAACCCAGTTCCTCCAGATTAGATACACAAGCTCTTAGCCTCCTACGCCACTGCTTAAGTGTTTGCACTGCCACTCACACGGTCAGGAGTCCAAGACATCTGTGGGTCAGATATCCTGGCAGCTGGCTCATGGGCAACTCAGCCATCCATCCATTCCTTGGTCGGTAAATGAGTACCTACCCTGTTTCCCCAAATATAAGACATCCCCTGAAAATAAGACGTAGTAGAGGTTTTGCTGATGTGCGAAATATAAGGCATCCCCCGAAAGTAAGACGTAGCAAAGTTTTTGTTTGGAAGCATACCCGACAAACAGAACACAGGAAAATAAGACATCCCCTGAAAATCAGACATGGCGCACCTTTGGGAGCAAAATATAAGGCACGGTCTTATTTTTGGGGAAACATGGTAGTACATAGCTAGGGGGTAAAGAAGAGCCGGGGAAAGCAATGGCAAACTACATCACAAAAACGGCTTGCCTATGAAATCACTGCTTTCAGTGGTACCCCAGGGTCAAACACGACTGAAGGGGAAACTTTACCTTTTAAAGGATGGAAGGCTTAGTCAATCTTGAGCCAACTACCTGAAATTGACGTCTGTCAGGATCAAACTTAGGTCATGAGCAGAAGTTCTGACTGCAGTACAGCAGTTTTCCACTCTGCACCACAGGGCTCTTAAGTATGCTTACCTGGGATTAAAGACTATTGCCCATTTATAGAACATAAGAACATAAGAACAAGCCAGCTGGATCAGACCAGAGTCCATCTAGTCCAGCACTCTGCTACTCGCAGTGGCCCACCAGGTGCCTTTGGGAGCTCACATGCAGGAGGTGAAAGCAATGGCCTTCTGCGACTGTTGCTGCTGAGCACCTGGTCTGCTAAGGCATTTGCAATCTCAGATCAAAGAGGATCAAGATTGGTAGCCATAAATCGACTTCTCCTTCATAAATCTGTCCAAGCCCCTTTTAAAGCTATCCAGGTTAGTGGCCATCACCACCTCCTGTGGCAGCATATTCCAAACACCAATCACACGTTGCGTGAAGAAGTGTTTCCTTTTATTAGTCCTAATTCTTCCCCCCAGCATTTTCAATGGATGCCCCCTGGTTCTAGGTGTGTCTAGAATCCGAAAACTTCTTTTCTTAGTTTTCACATCCTAAACAGGGAGCATGAATTGGCTGCTTGAAAAGGCGGCTCTGGGAGTAAATAAGGTAAGGATTGCAAAGGACTTTATCATCTGAAAATTCTACAGGCATAGTGAAGTCCCTGAGCTATAAAGGGGCCCTCACAAAAGGCTCTTGCATGGCTCATCTTTTTATGCACGTTAAACATCTGCGTGCACAATGAAGAATCCGACGAAAATGTCAGGAAGTGAAATTTCCAATCAACAAACATAAAAGCGGTTCTCGTGGCCTGAAAAAAAATGTGGATAACTAAATTAGAACACACGTTTTCAGACAGGCTTGATCCCAAATTCCACAGAAAACATCATTCGGCAGCACACTTGGAGTTCTACGGAGGAGAATGTGTTCTCCTCTGACAAACCTGAAAACAGCCCCAGAAGTTCCAATTTGCAAGTCTCCAAGTATGCTAAATCCTTTCCCATGTACTCTGGGCAGTAATGGAGACCCAAACTCTTTTTGCCTACAATCAACAAGAAGTTGATAGGGAAATCCAGGAGATTTGGGGTAGAGTTTGGGGCAAGTGGGAATTGGAAGAGAAGGGACCTCAGTGGGTATAATACCATATAGCCAGTAGTGGGGTCCAAAATTTTTAGTAACAGGTTCCCATGGTGGTGGGATTCAAACAGTGGCATAGCGCCAATGGGGCTGGGCGGGGCACGATGGGGGCGTGGCCGGGAATTCCGGTGGCAGGGCATTCCTGGGCAGGGCTGTGGCAAGGACGCAGCTGCTGTGCCAGTCCTTGGGCGGGAAACAAATGTGCGCAGGCTGCCACACAGGCCGGTGTACCTCCTGCTAGACTGCTCCAAGTTCTGCGCGCTACTGCTGAGAGGAGGGGCATAACTAAGGCAAAAATCACGTGGCAAAATCACCAATTAGTAACCCCCTCTCGGCACACACAAATAATTAGTAACCTACTCTCGGGAACCTGTGAGAACCTGCTGGATCCCACCTCTGCATATAGCTGCCCCCCCAAAGCAGCCATTTTCTCCAAGGCAATGGTGTAGCACCAGGGGGAAGGGGGGTGATGCACTGGGCAGGTGCTAGTGTGGGGGCGTGGCGGAGGCATGGCATGACATGGCATGGCCTTCCAGGGGTGGGGCATGGCAGGGGCGTGGAGTACACTCATGCCCCAGGCGCAGTTCCCTCTTGCTACGGCTCTGCTCCAAGGGAAGTAGTGTTGCCAGGTCCCCCCTGACCACCAGTGGAGGATGGGGCAAGGTTGCTAGAGCCAGGTTCAAAAACTTCTGGTGAATTGGGGATGGAGTCTGGAAAGGACAGGGACCTCAGTGGAGTACAAGGCCATATTATCCACCTTCCAGAGCATTCATTTGTCCAGGAGAACTGATCACTGCAGTCTAAGGGCCTTTCCCCACTTACCTTCTGCCCCACGCTACTGTAGGCAAGTAGCGCGGGGTCCCCCGGCACTCCCCACTACAGGGGCAGTGACAACGCAGCCACCCTGACTCTGCCACTGTTGCACCCCCTCAGCGCGCATCATTCCTGGCGCTCTTCCAAATGGCGTGCACCAAAAATGACGCGCGCTGAGAGCAGCGCGGGGCATACGGGGGTCGTGGCAAGTGGGGAAACGCCCTAAGATGAGCTGTAATTCCGGGAGATCCGCAGGTCCCACCTGGAGGCTGGCATCCCTAAGGAGAACTGTAGTCTGGAGCTCAGCTGCAACTCCAGGAAGCTGGCAGCTCTAGTGAGAAGCAGGCATCCTCTGTTTCCCATTCTGCCTCCATGGTATAATCTACAGGGTCTCAATGAGTAAACGTGGATCACGCAAGTCCAAATCTTCCTAAAAGCTCTGAGTGCTTCAATACATGTATGGAAGCATTCAGGATAATAATGTTCATGGGAGCTGCAGATTCCATGATGCCATATGTGTTACCGTATATACTTGTGTATAAGTCGACCCACATATAAGTTGTGGCACCTAATTTTACCACGAAAAACTGGGAAAACTTATTGACTCCATATAAGTCGAGGGTGGGAAATGCAGCAGCTACTGGTAAATTTCAAAAATAAAAATAGATACCAATAAAATTACAGTAATTGAGGCATCAGTAGGTTAAATGTTTTTGAATATTTATTTCAAAGAAAAACAGTGAACTAGCTCTGTAAGCCCTGATTCTTTAGATTTAAAGGGAGAATCTGGGGGAAATTTGAGGGGTGCCTGTCAGGGAAGGAATGTTTATGTTAGCAGTACCAACCCTCCTGATGATACCACCCAGGTTTGGTGTAGTTTGGTTCAGGGGGTCCAAAGTTATGGACCCTCAAAAGGGTAGCCCCGTCTACTATTAGCTTCCATTGGAAACAATGGGGGATGAGAGCACCCACTCTGGGGATCCATAACTTTGGATCCCTTGAACCAAACATCACCAAACATGGTTGGTACCAGCAAGAGATTATCCTGATGACACCAGCCCAGTTTAGTGAAGTTTGGTTTAAGGGGTCCAAAGTTATGGACCCTCAAATTGTAGCCCCACCTACTATTAGCTCCCATTGGAAACAATGGGGGATGGGGCACCCTTTTGGGGGTCCATAACTTTGGACCCTCTGAACCAAACTTCACCAAACTTGGCTGGTATCATCAGGAGTGTCACATGATGATACCCTGAAATTGTGGTGCCACTAGCCTAAAAACTGCTCCCCCTAGCGGCTGACAAATTAAAAACCCTAAAATATGTTTTTAAAATACACCTGACTCGTGTATAAGTTGAGGGGGGCTTTTTCAGCACAAAAAATGTGCTGAAAAATTCGACTTATATGTGAGTATATATGCTATAAGGTTCTGCTGGTGCCCTGGGAGATTGGCTCTTGCACCATGATTACTCAATCCATCCTGCCTTCCACTAGTGTCAAGGAGATGGCTGAATGGCCCACAGAACGTGGAACTTCAAGGGCATCTGCATAGTCAACTCGTACTCTGTAGATATCTTCGGTCCTGCCAGAGAAGATTTTCTCTCCATCTTTGCCCTGTAGAAGAATTTAGAATCCAAATGGCTTTGTCCATCCATAGTTATCAGCGTGTGTCAGCACGCACGAACTTGCTTAAAACTGGTTTGAAACCATGGGCCAATATTGTCGGCCTCTGTCTTCTATGGAGGCTTCCAAGCAATCCACTCAATCCGAGCTCATTGCAACAATCAACATCTTTGCACAAAATGCAGAAACAGCCAGAAACAAAAATGCCCAAATCCATTCACCTGCTTTTTATTCAGGGCCAATTTTCATCGGCCCCTTTCCTGCAGGTTTTGAAAAAATATATATTGGCATTGCAGAAGCAATTATGTACAATCTCCTTTCCTGTTGCCACCATGCTGACAAATTGGTTCAGAGTTCTGGGCAAAAAAAAAGAAGTAGTTTGTTTCTGCCAGATTCTGTGAGCCGGCCCGCAGTTATTTGTCTCTGATATATATTTGATCAAATCACAAAAGGGGAGACAAAAAAATCTGCGAGAAGAACATCTTCCAATTTTGCTCAATTAATTTGATACAGATAAATCTTTTGCTATCGACTTTTATTTCATCTGTTTACAGAGGAGATTTCTAAATGAGCCTCTTGCTCAGAGAAAGAGCCAATGGCTGTACCATTTCACAACGGCAGTTCCTCAGCAGCTGGGAGCTGGGAAACAGTACTGGTGGGGGTTTTTTGCAACACAGTCCAAAGAATCCCCTCATTCCTTTGCATTAGTGTTGACGAGATTCACTCTCCTCTTCATTCAGAGTGAAGATGGAGAATTTCTAAAATTAATCCTCAAATTGGGGCATATTGCATTCGCCATCCCCTTTTTGATATCTTCCTGTTATATCTTTCTTGCATGTTGGTGTCCCACTTACAAATTCCCTGGCACGAGTGAGCTGGTAAAATAGACGGGGGCCGGGGGAAGGAATTTTGTTTGCACAGCAATCTGATCGAAGAAAAGAGATACAAATGAACAGAAGGATGAAAAGCGGCAACAGGTCTCACGTACGAGAAATTGTCAAAAGTTCAGAAGTCAAAAAAAGGAAGTCATGCCAATTGTTAGTGCACCTTTTTTTGATTTGCAAGCATAACCAGATGATTCAGAACCCAAAAAATTGAATGCAGAGAATTTTTCACATGTCCCTGCTTCGCTATGCAGTGGCGTAGCACCAATGGGAACAGAGAAGCGTAACACCCCAGGCAGAGCCATGGTAGGGGCATGGCAGGACCATGGAGAGGGCGGGCAATGCCGCAGCAGGGGCACAGGGCACGCGCGTGCCCCAGGCGCAGTTTCCCGTTGCTCCGCTCCGCTCCAGTTGCTCCCACCATCCCATTCTATTGGAGAGGGGAATGATATTGCGGATGCTCTGATGTCCCTTCTGAATGATCATCTGTGGTGTTCTAGGAAATATGGTGGAACCTCGGTTTTCGTTGTCGTCGGTTTTCGTCGGTTTCGGTTTTCATCGATTCTTTCCCCGAAAATTTTGTCTCGGTTTTCATCATCTGCTTTGGTTTTCATCGGATTTCGTCAGCATGCATGCACTAATTTTGTGACAACAAATGGTGACCAATGCAGTTCCATTTGTTTTCCAGTGTTTGCCTCAGTTTTCGTCGGTTTTGCATTTCACCAAGGTTTCCCGGACAGATTATTGACGAAAACCGGGGGTCCATTATATAGGAATTCCTTAGCTAGCAGGGAGGACTGTAATGTCATTTCCAGGCACTCCAGAAATGACATTACAGCATCAGCAATGTTTCCTTTTGAAGGGCAACAGGTATATTTGCAATATATAATCCTGTCAAGCAGAATAATTAGCAGAAATATGGATTGTGTGGCACATTAAATAAGAATAGTTATCTCTCAAAAGACCAGCCATTTTACCTAAGAAGTTCATAAACATGAAGAGAACTTTACTTTAACTGAGAGAGAAAAATAAACAGTATATACATATCAACAAAGTATCACATATATATAGTTACATTCACGGCTCATCGTTTGTTACAGTTTGGTTGTGATAGCAAGCTTATACAGCATCTTAGTCAAAGTCACTTTTACATAGCATTGGTTAGCAGTACACTGGGAAACCACTTTTCTCTCAGTCAGTTAGGGAAAAACAGAACTACCAACAGTTTTTAACTGTCACCTTTAGAATGTTCGTGCAGCTTCCCAGAATTCCCTGTTGCTTTTGTTGCTGCTGCATGCAAACATGGCTGGAAATTCCAACACCTTTCCCCAATGTCCACCCCCAAAAGATCTCAGAATGACCAGGGCAGGGATGACAATCATATATGAAATAACTTGAACATAAAAACTTAAGTACTTCAAACCAGTAGTGTGAGAACCTCCCAGCCTTAATTCTTGCCTTGATTTTTTTTCTGGCATTCCTTTCAAGTATTCAAAAAACCTGGCAAGCTTCCTTAAGTATTCAGTTGGAAGCTTGAGAGAAAAATGTCAAACTCCCCCAGCAAGACCACAAATTGGTTCTCCCTTGCCAGTTCCTTACCTTCAAAAGAAGCAAGATCATAACTGCTGTTAAAAGACCCTATTACATGGAGGACATCAGACTCTAGGGCCTAACATTTTTGTAAATACAAAGCTCATCTTCCCAGCCCTCCTTCAAGAATAAATGACAGGATTTGTAGGTTTCTGTGCCATGGAAAGTGATGAAAAGCTACAAATCCCGCCATACTTTGCAAAGGCTTTATAATTGACACAAAACTATGTCCCAGACACCACCATAGCCACACAATCTGGAAAACCCACAACAGCTACCAGATGAAACTATCTGGCCAGCAGAGTGATGTCACAATAGCTGTGAATACACAGAGGCCCTTTCCGCACGGGTGAAATACAGCGACCCAGGGATGGCAAAAACGCCTGTGGTGTTTGCACAGGAGGTGCTGCTGCCTCTCAGCAGCACCGTCCTGGCCGCCCGGGAGCAGCGTGAAGCCACCGATGTAAACCTCGCTCAATGAGCAAGGTTATTTGCAAAGCGCTGTCTTCCTGTCGGTGCAGTGTGAACAGCACCAGCGGGAAGACGCCACTTTCCCCCTCCTCTCCACTCACCATCCTGGCCAGCATCACTCTGGAGGGCTGCAGAGACCCACCCACGCTGCCCTCTGACCCCTGGAGGTCAGAGGGCACAGTGAGTGGAGGGGGGCACAGTGAGTGGAGGGGGGCAACCAGAGGCAGCTCCATATGGAGCCACCTCTCTGGCTGAGGGGAAAGTCGGGGCCGCTTGCATGCTAGAGTCCACTGGCATAATTCATGCCAGTGGAGGTGTGTTTCCGCGCATGTGCAGAAAGCGCCAGAGGGACAAATCAGAACTATCCTGAATCTTTTCAGATTTAATTCTTTGGTGTGTGGGTGTCCACCTTTGAACAGGACCACAGCGCAAGGAGAAGAAAGAGTTTAAGCATTCCCCTTCCTAAACACACATTCTGTTTCCATAGGGAACCACTGTCACACCTAGTGGAGGAACTTCTTCATACCAATAGATATCACTGCCAGGATCCTTAGAAGATGCAGTCTCAGTCCTAGATTCTACATTTGCTGTGTGTCCAATCTCTGCCACCAACGTGGACTGCATGCTAGGACTGCCAGCTGGCAAACCCCAGAAGACTGAATGGGGCAGTGAATTATCCAGTGTGCCATTATGCTATGAGACAGGAAGTGACATCACTGTATCATTGGACATACTAGGCTTTCCCCCAAACTCCATGGTTATACTTCCATTGGTGACATTGCAGCATCATGAAGAGCTGTTCCTTTTCTCCATTTTCCCCAATACCACCCTATCAAGTAGCAGCAGTTAGAGGAGGTTACAATCTAATTTCAACATAAGTCGCTTGTGCTCTTTTGGCTCTGTTTCTTTAAGGGATCTGAAGATAACAGTTGTTGCTTTACACACCTCAGAGTCTCCCGGCTCAGGACAGTTACAAATAGATCTCCTGTTGCTGCTCTATCTCTGGGCTCCTGCTATTTTGGACAGTCTCCCATGGGAATAGGGCTAGTATAAGGTGACCAGATGGTCACCTTTGTGAACCAGGACGGGCGGGTAGGGAAAGCTGGCGGTTAAGGCAAGCACGATTAGTTGCAGGGATGCTGCTACTGCCATCGCTCTTGGGACGCTCCCGTTTCCCGCCCTGTCACAGGGCGGGAAATGGGAGCACCCCAAAAGACCGTGCACTCCTGCGGCTGCACGCGCGGGAGGCTGCCGCACTGCCTTGCGCCCCAGAAGGCAGTGAGGCAGCCTTCCAAAAATCGGGACACTTGAAAAAACCCGCAGGACGCGGGACAAATTGTTTTAAGGTAGGACTGTCCTGCCAAAAGCGGGACGTCTGGTCAGCCTAGGCTAGTGTTATCAACCTCCAGAGAGGGCCAAGAGTTGTACCCAAATTACAAGTGGTCTCCAGACTACAGAGATCAGCTTCTCCGGAAGAAATGACAGTGTTGGAAGTCCGACTCCATTACATCACATCCCTTCAGTGCTCCTTCCTCCCCACAAACACCACCCAATCCATGCCCTAACTTAAATCTCCAGGAATTTCTCAAGTCAAGCTGACAACTCTAGCAGAGACAGGAATGAAGTTATTCTTATCACCTCTTTCTGCTCTACTGCCAGTTCCTCACTGCATCCTAGATGCTCTGGTTCCTTCTTTATATTTTCAAGTCAAGTCATTTTATTTACAGTCAGCGACCAGTAGTACAAGGTCAAGGTACATCAGTTTCAAGGTACCATTACCATAGTATATATATAGACAAAAGAGCACTATTCAAAATGTTACATAATCTAGAATAAGAGTACTAGAAGCACTATTCAAAATATTACGTAGTCTATGGTATTTACAAGAAGGAATATTTGCGACACTAATATAATTATTACTGTACTTATACACAGTCAGTGACTATTTACTAAAAGGTCAACTCACGAAAAAAAGCAAGCAGTAGGTAAAATACATTTGATTATGACAAAAATTTAAAAATTCTAGTATAGCTACACTTGTAAAGTGCTCTAAAGTAGCAGTCTTCTATGCTAAACTCCTTTATAATAGTGGATGGGGAATTCTGGCACTCCTAGATGTTACATGACTATACAATTATCAGCCCCTGCCAGCATGGCAAATTGGCCATGCTGGCAGGGGCTGATGGGAATTGTAGTTCATAACATCTGGAGTGCCAAAGGTTCGCCACCACAGCCCTATAGTGACATTACTAAAAAACTCAGGCCTCTGACCATATCTTCTAAGGATCACAGTTAACTATTCTATTAACTTAACTTAACTATTCAGCCTTCTTTATATTTATTTTGAATATCTCCATCCATCCATCCATCCAGCCTTCTTTATATTTATTTTGAATATCTCCATCCATCCATCCATCCATCCATCCATCCATCCATCCATCCATCCATCCATCCATCCATCCATCCATCCATCCATCCATCCATCCATCCATCCATCCATCCATCCATCCATCCATCCATCCATCCATCCATCCATCCATCCATCCATCCATATCCATCCATCCATCCATCTATCTATCTATCTATCTATCTATTCATTCATTCATTCATTCATTCATTCTATCTTATCTATCATATCTATCTGTCTATCTAATCTATCATCTATCTAATCTATCTATTCTATTCTATCTATCTATCTATCTATCTATCTATTCTTTCTCTTCTTTTCTTTCTTTCTTTCTTTCTTGCAAGCATTACATTTATTTGCCACCCTTTTCAGGAAACACCTGCTCTGAAGCTTTCACTTGAATTTTCGGGTGCAGTGAGAGCTACTTCAACCTCCAGGTGAGACTCCGCAGCATCTCCCGGAATTACAATTGATCTCATACACATACACAGATTTGCTTTCTCTCTGGAAGAAATTACCCCTTGGGAGGGTGGACTCCCTTAACAGGACTCCTCCTCTGTGATCTGCAGCCCTGCAAAATCCTTGGGCCACAATTTCCCAGGCTGGAGTTGGCAATACTATGTGCACTGCATTCTATCCCCTTGGGGCTCTACTATCTTTTCTCTGCATCATTTTTATATATCTTCACACCCATTAGACATTGGTGCATTATGAGATTCAGTCCCTGGAGTTTTTTTTATCTCTTGGCTTGGAAACATTTTCAGAGAATTTAGGAAAACAAGAGGCAAGTCTTAACCTATATTCTAAACTTGTTGTGTCTCCAGTCTCTGCCCCAAGATTGCCAGCGTGCCACACAACAGACCAGATTTCCATCCTGCAAATAGTTAAGCCTCAAAAGGTGTCAGGAGGTGTGGAAATGGATGTACTTGATCTGGCCCTGCAAGAAGCCTTTTTACAAGATAATCTAGAGATCTGCCAAGACAGATGGATTTTGTTTCAAATATGGCTGACATATTGCCAATTCTTTTTAGTGATGCCTATGACCCTTGGGGTGACCTATGGATAAACAGTAATCTTTGACTGATTATCTCCTTTGTCGTATAAGAATTGGGCTTATTAGGCTTATCCCTTTTGTTTGCCTTGGTGAGTGCTTGCCAGTCCCTTTGTCTAATGTTCCCACAATGCCTTGTGGCTCCTTGGGCTGAGAAGCTTCCCTGCAGGATTTCACCATTTGCTTAGCTGTGTTCAGTTTGTCTTGATATTGCTTGTCACAGAAACGTGTATTCCTCCCATATGCTGCTTTTTCTTCTAAAACCTCATTGAGAGTTCTTCTCTAGAGTTGGTTGATAGCAGTAAAATTCGGGCCAATTCGGATTCAGATTTTTCTCAGACTAATAGATTCGGATCGGCCGAATTCCAAATCTTGCAGATTCAGATGTGTCCGAATCTCTGGGAATATCCAAGAAATTCGGATGTGTTTCTATTTTTTAGGGTGTTTTGCACGTTTCGGCCTGCAAGGGGTTTTATTTCTAGACATATCGATTAAAATTTCAGGCAAGTATTATCAGAGATTGTCCTGACCTGGATCATACCCTCCAAGTTTGGTGAAGCTGGCCCGTTCAAACTCCGGTCACTCCTCAAAGCTGGAAGGTATTTATTTCAGTGATACCTGAAGATTTATTTTCAACCTGAAGATTTATTTTCAACTGTTCCAAGCACCTCAGAGTCATCAACATATTGTAATCTTTACCGCAATTGTACAAGCCAAAACATTATTCCCTCTTGAATTTCTCAGCACAAATATGTGTGAAGACACTTGACTGCATAAGAAAAAGGTCAACCTGAACAAAGGCCGTAAGTGTAGCAAAAATACTCGCACATCCCTGCTGCATACTAGGAGTGAAATTTAGTTTTCAAGTCATTTTTAGTCTGCCTTTTTCCTGTCAAAGACCCAAAGTGGATGCAGAAGACAAATGAAATGACTCCTGACAGGTGTGGAATTTTTTTTAACTTTACTGGGAGGAGGCTCTGATTTTGCCTGAAATAGAGATGATCCGGGTGGGTAATGCTTAAGACTTCCTTCATAGAAAATTTGTCCTCTAAAAATTGTTTTTCTCTCCACACATATGTAGGCCCAGGAAGTTTTGCAGTGCAAGTGGGAATGCAACTGAGTGTGGGTGGGTGGGGGGACATTTATTGGGAAAACAGGCCATGGGAAAAGGATTTAAGCACTGGCTGTCATTTGGTTTGATCAATGTGGAGCCTTTAGAAGCAGCATTTAAGTCTTTAAAAGTCAGTAAACACTTCATCAGATCCCCCTGTGCCATACGCAGTTTGGCTCCAGTCTTTGTGCTTGTATCTCACAGTTGCCAACATACAGGTGGTAACTGGTAGAGAAGTGAAGGGAATGTACACCCAAGAAAAATGTTCAATTCAATAAAAACACCTATAAACAGGATGACGAAGGCATATACTCGAAATGTGATATAACCGGGCATCCTGTTGGCAGATTTGGACTTGGAGCTTATCTGATTTAAATCTAATATATTTCCTTTTTGTGTTAGATTATACTGGTTCTTTTATGTCCCAGTGGTATGAAGATAATGCTACAATATGTTCAAGATGGTGTGAAGTTAATGCTGCAATACATGTAAATGTTACTGGATATTTCACACTTATGTTTTGCGGACTTTTCAGAGGTAGGCTCATTCCGCACGTGCAGAATAATATACTTTCAATCTGTTTTCAGTGCTCTTGGAAGCTGTGCGGAATGGCAAAATCCACTTGCAAACAGTTGTGGTAAAGCGGTTTGAAAACGTGACATTTTGGCGTGCGGTAGCGAAGGGGGGCCAGATTCCATTACAGGGCAAATATAGTGGGTAAAGTGACACTATATAAATCCATTTGGGGTGGGGAGGACTTCAACATTAAGGTCCTGTCCCCCCCTTAAAAAATGTAGTTCCATTGCCCCATTTTATTTCCTTCAATCTGGGATTTTTGAAAATCGCTCAATCCGCAATCCTTTTGCAAAATTCCAGGTTGGAGCCGCTCCCATACAAACAGCCAAACAGGAGGTCCTCTGAAGATGCCAGCCACAGATGTAGGCAAAGCATCAGGAGAATATGCTACTAGAACACAGCCATACAGCCCGGAAACCATACAACCCCCCAGTGATTCCATCCATGAAAGCCTTCGACAATACAGGAGGTGCTTTATTTCCCTCCCTTCCACCGCACCATCTACAGTCAAGGAGAGTCCGCCAGCCATTGCTGGGAGGTCCCTTTTTCTTTTTAAAAAAATTGGTATGTTGCACCTGTGCAGCTACACAGGTGCAGCTGACCGTATTGCGGGACGATCGGAGTGGCTGCGGAGATTCATTTCTGTATGCCTGATTAGCTATACACGTGTTGCAAGAAATAAAAAGAGAAATGTCTCTATGCGAAGGCATGAAAGCAACTCAGATTGTTTCCATGGACTCCAATCACTGCCTGCAAGGCATGCATGTGAACGGGAAAAAGGTAAACGGGTTCCTGTGGAGGCTTATCTGGGAATTCAGATTAGCCTGTGCACTCCCACACATGCCAGCTGGGTGACCTTGGGCTAGTCGCAGCTTTTCGGAGCTCTCTCAGCCCCACCCACCTCCCAGGGTGTTTGTTGTGAGGGGGGGAAGGGCAAGGAGATTGTAAGCTTCTTTGAGTCTCCTATAGAAGAGAAAGGGGGGACATAAGTCCAAACTCCTCCTCCTCCTCCTCCTCCTCCTCCTCCCCAGCACTTGAACAAAAATATCAGACTCTGTTGTGTGGGTTACACTAAAGGGTTCATAGATGATACACCCTTTTCTTTCCTATAACATGTAAGCTATCATATCTAATAGGAAGCCACAGTAGGCTACTAGTTTTTAGTAGGCCTCCCAATCTGAAGTTGAGAATCACCTGCCTGCCTGCCTCAAGGTCCCAAGGAATTGTGTGGCAGAAGAAATGTCTTCCACATAGTAATACTTTATTCTTTGAGACCACAAAGACCAGGAGAGCCAGTAGGTTTACTAACCTCCAGGTGAGGCCTGGAGATCTTTTGGAATTACTGCTGACCTCCAGACTACAGTGGTCAGTTCCCTTGGGGAAAATGGCGGCATTTGAAGATGGGTTATTTGAGGTCCCTCCCCTCTCCTGCCCCTGTCATTTTCAGGTGCCGCTCCTAAATTTCCAGGAACTTCCCAAGCCAGAGTTATCAACCATAGGAGGCAGCCTACAGTATCACGTGCACTACATCCTACTGAAACGGTCCAAGCACTGCCTTCCCCCCCCCACTTCCTGTATGTGCTAAGACTGTTTTGGGAACCCTAGCATTGAAGCAATGCTACTCTTTGCCAGAGTCATGAGTCCTCCTTTTTGTTGGCCTCTTTTTCACCCCCGGAAGGCTGAGTTGACCACTGTCACATATGCTGTGGGGATATCCAGACTTGGCTACTACAACATATTTTACATAGGGCTGCCCTTGAAGGCAGTTTGGAAATTTCAGTTAGTCCAATAGTGGCCGCAAGAGTTTTAACTAATTATTATATTCGTTTTAAATTATATTCGTTTTGTTTCTGAGCTCCACTCCAGGTGCTGGTTTTATGTTTAAAGCCTTAAATGGCTTTAAAACCAGCCTGATATTTGATGAAACTCAGGGCCCTTCCGCATTGTCGGAGTCAACCTTAGATTGACTTGAGTCCCACCGAAATCCTCCGCGACAGACGTGAAGGCCGATTCTTGTGGCTGACTCCTCGACACCTCCTCTCGCCATTGAATTTCTCGACCCTACTGGGGAGTTGAGTCGACTGGCGACTTCCGGTTGTGCTCGAAAGTGTCGGGTTTACAGAGTGCGGAATCTCCGTTACTCGACTCTGCCAGGTAGCCAATCACAGCTAAGTATTTCGGCCCCATGCCAGGAAGGGGAGACTACAGGGCGCCGGTGCTTTGGGGCATGCGCACAACAGGGGACTTAGCAACCAATCGGAATGCAGCGCAGGGAGGTGGTCCCACCCTCTGAGCTCGGCTCCTGGTATTTTGTGTCGGCTAAGCGGAGGAACCGGGAGGACTCGAAAGTTGAGGTAACGCACTCTGCTTACACGAAGTCAACCTGAGTCGCCTCATGTTTCCGGAAGGGGCCTCAGAGAGCTTTTCTCCAGAGGAGCACTTGGTGACAACCCAGAGGAGGAATTTTTTTGGCTGTTGCCTCTGATTTTGGTAGTCCATGAAAAGTTGGAAAAGCATCTTTCAAAAGACCTTCCAGCTGGGCTTAATGTTGCCTTGAGCCATGGGGGAAAGCAGGATTTAAATATTTTTAAAACACAATAGTAAAACGATCTGCCTTTTTTTTTGAGTGCCTTTCAAAGATTGACAAGAAATGCAGTGGCAGTAAGAGGTGGCCCTACTGGGAAGCCGACTTTTAACGACTTTTACTTATTTGTATTGATTTTTATTAACATGGTTTTATTGTATTTTTACTAGCTGGCGTATTGATTTTTAGTGCTTGTAATGGTGCTGTAAATCACCCTGGGGACTTCTTAGTTGAAAGGCAGCTTTGGAAAAACAACTTGGGGGCCATTTACCAAGAACGTGGAGCTCAGCTGGCAGAAAACCTAGGCAGGAGCAGAGACTCCCAACCTGGATTTGTTGCAACCAGAAGAGGCATCAATGCCCACCAGAGAGATTTCCTGGCAGTGTGACATGCTCTCCTAGCCAAACGGGCACAGCGAAGATAAGAAAGAAATCGATCTGTTAAAGCTCTTAAACCATTGTTCCAAGTACTTTGGCTCAATCCAAGTGCCATTGGCTCAATACCTCCCTCATTCTTGTTAGAATCTTTCCTAACACAGGAGTAAAGTTTCCAACCTTCAGGTGGACCCTACAGATCTCCCACTATTAGAACTGATCTCTAGGCAATCAAAAGCAGTGCATAAATGTATTTTATTAATAAGTGGTCTCTAGTTGTGTGTTTTTTTATATATACCCAGACTTTTATTATCCTTCCAAAATTGTTTCAGAGGTCTATCACACAAATACCTAAAGTAAAGTGTGGTGGTCTAATGTCTCTAGCTGAGAATTAGAACCTCAAAATGCGGCTATTTGGTTGTCCAGAGAGGATAGATGCAGCAGTGAAAACCCTGCAGGGGGGCGTAGGGCTGCCTGGCAGGAGGATTGTGGGTAGGACCATGGGGGAGCCACAGAGTCGTATGCAGCACTACATCCTGTCTAGTAAAACCATAGAGTTTCTGGCAATTCATAAAATTACCTTTTGTAAGCATAAGCATAAGCATTTATTGTCATTGTGCACGCACAACAAAAATTTACAGCAGCATTCCTCGATGCACACAATTCCAGACTCATACCCCATCCTCACTTTCCCCTTTTTCCACCCATCACTACACAGCCCCAAACACATCAACACGAAGCCCCAGAGTTCAGCATCGCCACAGTTCTAGAGTAGAAGCTGTCTCTAAGCCTCTTTGTCCTAATTTTTATAGACCTGTATCGTCTGCCAGAGGGTAACAGTTCAAAAAGAGAGTGTGCTGGATGAGACGGATCTCTCAAAATATTTTGGGCTTTCTTTAGGCTTTGGGAATTATAGAGTTCTTCCAAGGAGGGGAGAGGACAGCCGATACTCCTCTGTGCAGTAGTGATCACCCTTTGGAGCACCTTCCTATCCGCCACTGTGCAACTGGAGAACCATACACAGATGCAGTAGGTTAAGCCACTACCTATAGCACAGCTGCAAAAGGACAATTCCTCAGGAGTTTTCCATTCAGTTGTTGTTTCCTTAACAGTCTAAGATAGTACAGTCTTTGCTGGGCCTTCTTAACTACCGCGGCAGTCTGTATGCCCCAGGTCAAGTCCTCTTTAATCATAATGCCCAGAAATTTAAAACTAGCCACCCGGCCATTTCTGATTCCCATATTTATAGTCAAGGGCTGAATTTCTGAGCTATTCCTTCTATAGTCCACTATAAGCTCCTTTGTCTTATTGGTATTAAGTACCAGGTTATTTTCCCTGCACCATGAGAGCAATCGGTCCACCTCACTCCGATAGGCAGACTCCACCCCTCCAGAGATGAGCCCCACCACTGTTGTGTCATCGGCAAATTTGATAATGGTGTTACTATGATAGACAGGAGTACAATCATATGTATAAAGGGTGAACAATAAAGGACTCAACACACAGCCCTGTGGCGTTCTTATATTTAGAGTAAGAACTGAGGAAACCCGATTTCCCAGTCTAACCCTCTGGGAACGTACAGACAAGAAGTCCCTAATCCACATTATCATTTCCGGTAAGAACTTGCAGTAACAATGTGAGAATGCAGGCTTTAAAAAAAATCCCCTGCTGCAGCTTAGTGGCCGTGGGTCACAGGAATTAGAGGTGGGGATCCCCACCTGCGCTGGGGGCTTGGTTGCACAGAACAAGGAACTTCATGGCATGAATGAAGGTAAGCTGGGTGGCATATGTAAGAAAGGATTTTTCAACAATGCACTCATGTTGAATGGTATCCTGTTAAGCAGAGCCTCTGCCTAAAATGTCAAAGAGATACTAATAGAGTTATGTATTACCTCACTCCCTCATATTCTTTGGCTGGAACTATGCCTTCCAGCAGCCATTTTATTTTTGGCCCAGATTTCTACAATGTGGTTGGCTCCACCTCTTCTGGCAGCTGTTTTGTAGTTGAACCCACAACCCTTTGTCAGAATTCCAAAGGTGCCTGCCAGCTCAAAAAGGTTAAGGACGAGTGTGGTGTAGTGGTTAAAGTGTTGGGAAAGGGTCTGGGAAACCCATGTTTGACTCCTTGATCTGCCACAGAAGCCTGCTGGGTGACAATGGGCCAATCACAGGCCATTTATGCATACACTACTTACCCCATGGCTGTTTCCTTTGTCGCAGTTTTTTCCTGCAGTTTTTGGGTTCACACGAGGATTCTCCTGCTGCGAGGTATCCCTAGCTGAGATGGTCCACCATTTTGCTTGCCTGCCACTTCCTTGCTTATTCATGGGCCCTCCATTTGGGGAGGTTATCTGTTGCTAGAATTATGTATTACCTCACTCCCTCATATTCTTTGGTTGGAACTATGCCTTTATAATGACTGCAACCCATTGTACATATGCTGTGTGGAATCCAACCATACAGTAATCACTTTCCCTGCAAGGGGGTGGGGGAGTCACACTTAACAGGTTTTGGAAACTGCAGGGATTCTCTGATCTGAGAGCGCAGGGATTCTCTGATCTGAGAACATATGTGCAATGGGTTGCATTGTTGGCCTTCAGATCGGACGCCTGTTTTTAAACAACTTCTGTTGTTTTAATCTATATTTATTGTTAGTAACTGCTGCTTAAGTTTTTAAGGGGTTTAAGTTTTGTGTTGTATTGATTTGCTGTCTTAGAGAACAGCCATATTGTGAGCCGCCTCGAGCCCTTCGGGGGTGAGGCGGCCTATAAGAACATAAGAACATAAGAACAAGCCAGCTAGATCAGACCAGAGTCCATCTAGTCCAGCTCTCTGCTACTCGCAGTGGCCCACCAGGTGCCTTTGGGAGTTCACATGTAGGATGTGAAAGCAATGGCCTTCTGCGGCTGTTGCTCCCGAGCACCTGGACTGTTAAGGCATTTGCAATCTCAGATCAAAGAGGATCAAGATTGGTAGCCATAGATCGACTTCTCCTCCATCAATCTGTCCAAGCCCCTTTTAAAGCTATCCAGGTTAGTGGCCATCACCACCTCCTGCGGCAGCATATTCCAAACACCAATCACACGTTGCGTGAAGAAGTGTTTCCTTTTATTAGTTCTAATTCTTCCCCCCAGCATTTTCAATGAATGCCTCCTGGTTCTAGTATTGTGAGAAAGAGAGAAAAATTTCTCTCTGTCAACATTTTCTACCCCATGCATAATTTTATAGACTTCAATCATATCCCCCCTCAGACGTCTCCTCTCCAAACTAAAGAGTCTCTAAACGCCTGCAGCCTTTCCTCATAAGGAAGGTGCTCCAGTCCCTCAATCATCCTCAAGGTTCTCTGCACTTTTTTTCTATCTCCTCAATATCCTTTTGAGGTGTGGCAACCAGAACTGAACACAGTACTCAAGTGTCAGCATCACACGGCTTTATATATAAGGGCATGACAATCTTTGCAGTTTTATTATCAATTCCTTTCCTAATTATCCTTTCAGCATAGAGTTTGCCTTTTTCACAGCTGCCATACATTGAGTTGACATTCCCATGGAACTATCAACTAAGACGCCCAAATCCCTTTCCTGGTCTGTGACTGATAGCACTGGACCCTGTAGCGTATGTGAAGTTTGGATTTTTTGCCCCATGTGCATCACTTAGCATTTTGCTACATTGAACTGCATTTTGCCATTTCTTAGGCCACCTAATTTATCAAGGTCTGCTTGGAGCTCCTCAAGAATCCTTTGTGGTTCCCTACCACCCTACATAATTTGGTATCATCTGCAAACTTGGCCACCACGCTTACCCACCCCTACTTCCAGGTCATTTATGAATAGGTTAAAGAGCACTGGTCCCAAACGGGATCCTTGGGGACACCACTCCCCACATCTCTCCATTGTGAGAATTTCTCCCATTTACACCCACTCTCTTTGCTTCCTGTTGCTCAACCAGTTTTTAATCCATAGGATTATTCCTTCATTGCTGAGTTTTTTCAATAGTCTCTGGTGAGGAACTTTGTCAAAAGCCTTTTGGAAATCCAAGTAGACAATGTCCACTGGTTCCCCTTATCCACATGCCTGTTTACATCCTCAAAGAACTCTAGTAAGTTTGTATATAGACAGGATTTGCTCTTGCAAAAGCCATGCTGACTCTTTCTCAGCAGGTCTTGCTTTTTGTACATGTTTTATAATTATCTCTTTAATGACAGATTCTACTAATTTACCAGGAACAGATGTCAAACTGACTGGCCTGTAATTTCCCCGGTCCCCTAGATCCTTTCTAAAGACACAGGTGACATTGGCCATCTTCCAGTCTTCAGGGATGGAGCCTGATTTCAAGGATACGTTGCATATTAAAGTGAGAACATCAGCAATTTCATGCTTGAGCTCTTTTAAGAACTCTTGGGTGAATGCAATCTGGGCCAGGGATTTGGTAGCATTTAGTTTATCAATGGCTGCCAGAACTTCTTCCTTGTCTACCACTATCTTCGCTAGTTCCTCAGATTCTCCTAAGAAGCATGGTTCAGGTGCAGGAATGTTCCTCACCTCCTCTGGGTGAAGACAGATGCAAAGAATTCATTCAGCTTTTCTGCAATCTCCTGTCATCTTTTAGCACACCCTTTGTTCCTTTGTCATCTAACGGGCCTACCGCTTCCCTTTGCTGGCTTCCTGCTTTTGATGTAATTTGAAAACTGTTTGTTGCTGGTTTTGATGTTCAACCATGCTGCCTCATAATCCTTTTTTTGCCTCCCCTTACAGCTAACTTGCTTCTCTTGCCACCATTTGTGTTCTCTCTGGTATTTTTATCAGTTAAGCGACTTCCATTTTCTAAAAAGACATCTTTTTTTTCCTAATAATTTCCTCAACGCCCCTTGTTAACCATGGTGGCTTTTTTGACTGGGCGCTTGCCTTTCCTAACCTGTGGAAACACATTCCAGCTGAGCTTTTAAGACTGTGTTTTTTCAATAACCTCCAAGCATCTTGACATTTTTGACTCTCTGATTTTCCCTTTCAGCCTTCCTGCACACTATCCTCATCTTTGAGAAATTTCCTTCTATGCAAATGTAACTACATTAGTAGTTGTCACCTGTCTGCATGCAGAGATTCTGAATCTGACAGCATTGTGGTCGCTGTTCCCTATCGGCTCAACAACACTGGACTTCCCGGCATCAGGTCCTGGGTCCCACATAGAATTAGATCTTAGATCACATCTCCCCTGATTGGTTCCACAACCATCTGCTCTAAGTTACAGTCATTTAGCATATCCAGGAATGTTTTCTCCTTACTATGACCTGAAATTTTGATGCATTTTTCCAGTTTATATGGGGGATAGTTAAACTTCACATTACCATGACATTTTTGCTTTGTTGGCCTCTAATTTTTTTTTTTTCCATCTTAGAATCCTCTTGTGTGCTTTGGTCAGGGACGACTTAGAATATTCCTAATGTTAAACTATGCGTCACCCCTGGTATTGATATCCACAGTGCTTCTGTAGAGGAATCAGCTCCCCCTGCATTGTCTATTTTATGTGACACTATGCTCTCTTTGATGTAGAGGGCCACCCCACCCCCAATACGCCCTGTCCTATCCTTCCTGTAGAGCCTGTAACCTGGGATAACAGCATCCCACTGGTTCTCCTCATTCCACCATGTCTCTGTGATGCCCACTATATCAATGCCCACTATATCCACCATGTCTCTGTGATGCCCACTATATTCACTCCTTCAAAACTCTGTACTCCAGCTCCCCCATTTTAGGTCGAATGCTTCTACTATTAGCATAGAGACACTTGTATACTCTGTCTCTGTCCCTAACCTGGGATTTATGTGTTTTGCCCTCTAGCCTTTTGTAGACACTATCACTTATCACATTGCTATGTTCCTCACTTGTATGTGGTTGATTTTAAAAAACCTCCTTCTCTGTCTGCATCCCATGGACTCTGTATTCCTAACCTAAGTCACCTCAGCTCCTGTCGCTTTCCCCAGGGATCAGCTAGGGGTGCTGTTCTGCCACCTTTTTAATGTTGAGCGCCAGCAGCCTGGTTCCTCTTTGGTTAAGATGAAGCCCACCTTTGTACAGGCCTGCCTTATCCCAAAAGGTTCCCCAGTTCCTGACAAATCTGAAACCCTCTGCCTTGCACCACCTTCTCTCATCCACGCATTGAGACTCCTGTATCTCCGGGCTGCCTAGCTCAGCTCTCATGCGATGGAACAGGTAGCATTTCAGAGAATGCCACCTTGGGGGTCCTGGATTTTAACCTTTTTCCTAGCAGCCTAAATTTAGCTTCCAGAACCTCCCGACTACATTTCCCAATGTCATTGGTACCAATGTGGACCACAACTGCTGACTCCACCCCAGCACTGTCTAACAGCCTATCTAGACGTAGCGTGACATCCGCAACCTTCGCACCAGGCAGGCAAGTCACCATGCGGTCATCACGCCTGTCACAAACCCAACTCTCTATATTCCTGATGATCGAATCACCCACTACAAGGAGCCCCCCACCTCCCCGAGGGGTATCCTCAGTGCGAGAGGATATCTGACCACTAGCCATCTAAGGGAACATCTTCCCCCACCTCAGACTGGCACCCTCTGTCACCCAGACTCTCATTCTCCATGACATCTGAAGAGATGTCACCTTGGGAGTGGGACCCGGCTGCTAGGTCCCTGAAAGCCTTGTTTGTTGCCCTCTCTGCCTCTCTCAGCTTCTCCAGGTCTGCCACCTTGGCTTCAAGAGAACGGACACATTCCTTGAATGCCAGGAGCTCATTGCATAAATTTAACAAACACACAAATAAATAAATAAATGGCCACATGATCTTAAAAAAAGCAAATAAATGAATAAATAACTTGTGTCAGTTGATACCTCATCACATACCTTTTTTCAGGCACCTGCCTACTACACTGCCAATTGCCTACCTTTAACAAAAAAACCCACCAGCTTCTGTGGGAATTTTAATATAAATGTGATCTGGAAATACTGTCACCGCAAAGGAAATTTTCAAAGCCTTTCCCAGAAGCTTCACTTAGGTGATGAATGAAGTAAACTCTGCGCAAGAGAGCTGTTACTAAATTTGGTGCCTGTCAAACTGCCCTGTGTATTAGCTCTTCTATTCCTCTATTGTATGAATGTACATAATGTTGACATTTGCTTGAGTCTCGAAATTAACACCTCAGGCTGAAGGAAGATTCCGTTCGGTTCAGTCAAGTTCAAAGGTATTTCTTTCAGATTTAAATTACAAGAAGTTCACACAAGATCATAGGTTTTTTGTGTGTGTGCGTGTGTGGGTGGTTTTTTTTTTAACAAAGTGCAATTAATACTGTCTGAAGCAAAAGATTCTGTTCCACAGGCCAAGTCCTGGGTGCTGCTCAGAACTCAGAGAATAGCAATCTGTCCTATTAATAAATGAGAGAAGTTTCTTCCTGTCTGCCTTTCTAGATAAGTATTTTCCCCATTCCTTTTTCTTGGTCTCTACTGTCCTACTCTTGAAGTTTGAAGAAGAAGAAGAAGAAGAAGAAGAAGAAGAAGAAGAAGAAGAAGAAGAAGAAGAAGAAGAAGAAGAAGAAGAAGAAGAAGAAGAAGAAGAAGAAGAAGAAGAAGAAGAAGAAGAAGAAGAAGAAGAAGAAGAAGAAGAAGAGGAGGAGGAGGAGGAGGAGGAGGAGGAGGAGGAGGGGGAGGAGGAGGAGGAGGAGGAAGAGGAGGAGGAGGAGGAGGAGGATGAGGAGGATGAGGAGGAGTTTGGATTTATATCCCCCCCTTTCTCTCCTGCAGGAGACTCAAAGGGGCTTACAATCTCCTTGCCCTTCCCCCCTCACAACAAACACCCTGTGAGGTAGGTGGGGCTGAGAGAGCTCGGAGAAGCTGTGACTAGCCCAAGGTTACCCAGCTGGCGTGTGTGGGAGTATACAGGCTAATCTGAATCCCACAGATAAGCCTCCACAGCTCAGGCGGCAGAGCTGGGAATCAAACCCAGTTCCTCCAGATTAGATACACGAGCTCTTAACCTCCTACGCCACTGCTGCTCCTTGATCTGGTTTAGAAATTAATTGCTTCTAATATTTGAAAATTTAATCTTTCTTTTGTCTCAAACCCAGGCTGCATGCTGTCCTTGCAGGTCTATGGCCTGTGGTGGGATTCAAATAATTTAACAACCGATTCTGGTGATGGGATTCAAATAATTTAACAACTGGTTGTTTACAAGCACCTGTTTTAATAACTGGTTCTGCCGAAGTGGTGCGAACCTGCTGAATCCCACCGCTGTCTATAACCATTTATGCACACAATACTTACACCACATCTGTTTGCTTCACAGTGGGGTTTTCCCACTTTGTGTTTGTGTGTAAACTGCAAAGTGCATTATGTCCCACTTCAAGGACTGCTGGAGGCACCTGCTCTTTCACCCGGTGATACCTGGCTGCTCGGGGGACTTCCTGGCATAGTTCTACTGCTCCTTCAAAACTGTTGGCAGCAGTGCCTGGCTGGGCTTCACCGCAGCTCACTCAAACATGGGTAGAGGCTCCAAGAAAATGAGGGAGTGTGTTTTGTTTTCCATAGCAGATTTGGCTCTCCCTGCCTGCCTCCACCATTTTACCTGCCCTCACTTCCTTGTTGTTTCTGCCACTCTGATCCACCCAAAATGGTGGCCCAGAGTAGGCTGAAGTGCTGTTGTGAGGGCAGGGGAGGGCAGGGGAGGAGTGAGACAGCCCCCAAAAGCTGAGCACTCATGATCTCCTTCACATGATCTCCTTCACATGTGATCTGAGTGCGTGGTCAGTTCTGAAGACAGAGAAACGTGGTTAACTGTGAATCAAATCTGAAGGGACTGTAAGGTCAATGCAAAGGAGCCATAGAAGGAACAAGGGTACACAGATCCCTCAGCACCTGATGGCAATGAAATAAGACTTCAAACCATTTGCTCTGTCTTAGAATCAAGTGGCACGTCGGAGCGATGCCGAGGCAGCAAGGCATTTCTGCCTGTCCAGAATATCGGGCGAGTTGCTGACTGATAGCGTTCCTCCAGCTAACATTTTTTTCTCCATTTCTTCTCTGACAACAAGGGATGTCAGTCAAGTGGATAGTAAGTGTCAGCAGAGGCTCTTTTGTATGCGTAATGATAATGGCAGCATCACTGATAGACTGGAATAATTTCATGTTTATCTTCAGCAACAGCAGCAAGTTGCATGCCAAGATTATCTAATCCCCCCCCAAAAAAAAGACCAGTTGTGGGCTTCTCTTTGTACAACAGTACCAGCTCAAGATCTTACTGTCCCTTCCAAACAGGAGGTAGCAGGCTGCAGCACCAATGTGGCCCTGCCCTGCCACTCCCATGGAGGTCGTTCTGGAAGTGAGGAGACTCACAAAGTGCAGCAGTCACCCTCCTCTATGGGCTTCAGTCAGTGGCAAAGCTATAAGGGGGAAGGGGGGGCGCCGTGCACCGGGCGCACACCTGGGGCACAAAATTGCCCCCTTCCCCCTTCCCCCTTCCCCTCCCCCTTCCCCCAGTGGTGCCCCCATGCCCCCCCCCTTACCTTAGTTCAGCCTGAAAAAGTTCAGCCTGAGAAACCGGCCCATTCAGTTCAGGCTGCAAAAAACACCCTGGTGGGAACTCCACTACCCAGGAGACCTTGTGAACCCCAAAGGCCTCGTTGCCCCCCTTCCACCCCCATAAGAAGTTCCTTTGCAGCAAGTAAGTGGCCGGGGGGGTGCATGGCAGGCAGGGGGGCAAACTGGTTGTTAAATTATTGGAATACCACCGCTGCTCGCAAGGTGTCTGTTATGGAGAGAGGAAGGAGACTGTAAAGCGCATTGACACTCAATTTTTCAATAAGCCTTTATTGGCATACAGAACATACACTATAAATACAGTTAAAATTACTAGATAAAACTTCACACTGGATCATAAGTTCAGCTCGCAAACCTCAGCCAGAAACTTTGCCACTACGAGACAACAGTCAAGGTCATTGCAGTTTAAGAGCATATTTACTTTATCAAGCTCTGTCAGGGTTTTCATAGAGTCAATGATTTGTACTAATAAGCTGGATCTTGGTTTCTGGTAAAGTGGGCAGTGGAGGAGAATGTGCGCAATGGAATCCAACTGCCCTGGACTGCAGGGGCAAAGCCTCTTATCATTTGGTAGACCCTTGAGTCTTCCTCTATGGAGCGGGGATGGCATAATATTAAACCTAGCCAGCATGTAGGCTCTCCTATATATAGGGTTGGTAAGCGCTGCGATATAGTAGGCTGGGTTTCCCTGCACAAATGGAATTGCCACGTTCATTGGCGAGCAGGATTTGTTGGCCAAGCTCTGCAGTTGTTGATAATCCATTGCTAGTAGCCACTCTTTGATGAGGGCAAATGTCTCAGTACTGGTTAGCATGTTCATTGACACTCCTTAAAGGTAGGAGAGAGGAAAACAACTCTTCTATTTAGCAAACTACCATAAGAACGTGAGGGTGGAGGAGAGATGAAATGGTATGGTCCGGTCTCTTCCTGCCTAATAATTCTGATGGTGTCAGCTCAAACCCATTTCAGTACAATAGAATGCTTTATCTGTTTCTATCAAAACCACTTCATCTAAACAATGGATACAGATTTACAACCATTTTCCCTCTTTGTGAAAAGGGAAGCAGAGAGAAAAAATATTCTTTCATGGGTAGGTAACAACAAATCTCATTTCCGATGAGTTAGTGTGCTCGTACCGTCCTCGGTTTTCTGAGCTGTTTTGAATTGTGGCCAAAGAAATAATTACAGACCATTATCCACCCCTCTCTTGGCAAATTACACTTCAGTTTTTACAATGATGTCTATATCTGGTGCAGTAGATTTAATTTTGCTCCCATAATTTAAAAATAGGCCCTCTAACTTGGCTTTTAATTGTTTTTAATTTGTTTAACCATTAAGAATACCTTCTACCCCAAAAATAATCCCGCTTCATCCTTTGAACATTCTTACCTGCCTGGGCTGCAGACAATGGGAAATCAAAGGGACAGACCAACCCTCTCCATTCAAACAGGAGTGCTTTTCTCTTCTTACACTAGAAGCTGAAAAGCTGTTCTGGGATGTCCACAAAGAGAGAGACACGGAGCTCTTGACTAAAAGCTCTTTTAAACGCAGCCCTTTGAAATATTCCGTACAAAATGTCTTGCACACTTGGCTCGCAATCCTGCAGGCTGTTCTGTTCAAGTGCCATTGCAGTTAATGGGGTGGAGGTATGAGTCACTGTAATCGGCGTCTTAATTTTCAGGGAGAGAAAGAGCTTTGTTTGAGCCAGAGCGCAGGAGGCTCTCCGAAGGGTTTTGAATGACAGGGTGTAGCCCTCAAGCATACAAGACAACAAGAAACAGGTCTTCCGAGTGTGTGTGGCAGGATTTCTTCCTTGACCACTGAAAACTGCTATGAGCCTCGCCCTGGAAGGGCCAGAACTGCCAGACAATCTTGACATGCTTTATTTTATTAAGTATTTTTATTTATTTATTTAATTTTTAGACCGCTTCTCCTCAGAAGGGCTTAGGGTGGCTTACATCAACGGTACTCGTACAATAATAAAACTATAAATATTCAGTGTTTCATACCTTAGAAATAAAATGTGTAATGCATACCCCAACTCATTCGCTAGTCATGCTTGCGGGTAGGAAAGAGAGGAGGGAAGGTGAAGGCAGGCCAGGAAGATGGAAACCACTGCTGCCCTCAACCATAGGAACAGCCCTGCCTTACAGGCCCTGCAAAACTGCCATAGGGCCCTGGTTTCACTTGACAAAGCACTCCACCAGACCAGGACCAGGGCAAAGAGGACCCTGGCCTCAATGAGAGACAGCTGGCCTGTTTTCAATCCAGGGACCACCAGTAAGAAGAGAAGAGTTTGGATTTATACCCCGCTTTTCTCTCCTGTAAGGAGTCTCAAAGGGGATTATGAACTCTTCCCTTCTTGGGGTGTTATTTGGTTTCCGGGCTGTATGGCCCACATAACACCACAGTGATTCCGAGGTGTGGGGAAACAAATCCAGTTTACCAGATAATACTTTACCACTCATATGGTTAGAGTCTACCTGCTCTTAAATCGCTACACCAAGCTAGTGGTTGTTATTTGCTAAGCTCAAGGCTCTTTGAGAAACATATGAGGAGATTCAAAACTCAATTCAAAACTGATGCAGCTCCATCAGTCCAAGAAGTGACAAGAGCATAACGCACAAACAGTTGGCAAAAACCTCACATCAACTTTACATCTATCTTTTACATCTAAAAGTAGTGGGTTGGCTCCACCACAAAATTGACCTGGAAGGACTACGAAGGCTTCCAGGTCAGCCTTGGATGTTGCCTGGTCATCAGCAGGGTCTAATACATCTGTTGCTTAAGGCTTCTTGGGGCCAGTGAACACACCTTGGTCTTAAACCCTCCTTCTATTCTTCAAATGACACCTCATGAGAAAAAGCCCTTATGTTCAGTCTCACGCAGACTGATCCCAAGGCCTGCCAGAGTGGTCAGGCCCACAGGCCTCAAATTGAGACTTTTGACATTGTCTCCGGATGAAGTTAGACATACAATTGCAGAGGCAGGATTGAAAGATGTTCAGCATACAACTTCAAACGTGTGGTCCATAGCAGACCACACCCACCTATGAATTAATATCCTTCTCTGCCAGCCCAGGCCTCTCTTGACCTCACAGAGAGTCTGCATGGGGAGATCTAATAATGTCCCCAATTTTTGTGAACTTTACTGATGGGTTTACATAAGCCAGAATGCACATACGTCATTCAGTGCCCAAAAGAACGCAGGTTGTTCCCTCCCCCTATTTGTAGAGAAGTTTACAGCATTCTCTTTCCATTTCCTTTAGAAGCAGCTAATTTTATGTGATTGGGTTGAGATAATTAGGTTTTTAATTTGCACTGGTAAATAGTGATGGGCCAGCTCCATCTTGCTCTGCTTGTAATTAGTTTTTTTCTGAGTTTTTTCAGAAAACTCTCATGAATATGTTTTTGTTTTTAAAACAACAGTTCATCTGGGGGACCTGCTCACGAGGCCTTGCTCCTGGACCCCAATACTTCCCAGTCAAATATGTGTTTCTGCAGGGAGAAGGAGAAGGAGAAGTAGAAGGAGAAGTAGAAGGAGGAGGAGGAGGAGGAGGAGGAGGAGGAGGAGGAGGAGGAGGAGGAGGAGGAGGAGGAGTTTGAGTAAGCAGACTCAAGGTGGTTTACAAGCTCCTTTCCCTTCATCTCCCCACAACAGACACCTTGGGAGGTATATGTGGCTGAGAGAGCTCAGAAGAACTGTGACTAGCTCAAGGTCACCCAGCAGGGATGAAAGGAGTGCAGAAACACATTTGGTTTATCAGATAAGTCTCTGCCACTCAAATGGAGGAGTGGGGAATCAAACCGGTTCTCCAGATTAGAATTAGAAGAACCGCTGGTGGGAAATGCTAGATCATAGGTGTCAAACTTGCGGCCCTCCAGATGATGTGGACTACAGTTCCCATCATCCCCTGCCAGCATAGTGGTGGCAGGGGATGATGGGAACTGTAGTCCATAACATCTGGAGGGCCACGAGTTTGACACCTGTGCGCTAGATGAACTAATTCTTACCAAGTCCTAGTTTTGTGCACTGCTGCTGAGAGCTATAAGATACATTCACCCTCCTTGAGTTCAACACATTTGGAAGGAAACTATCAATATTATGCACCTCTGAACATATCTGGGCATCAGTATATTTGGCCACTGCCAGCCAGCTCTGCTTCGAACAGGGGACACCAGCAAAGAAGCTCAGCTTGTGACAGACCCATGATGAGCTGAGCCCAAATTCTAGTGGAGTTGTGGTAATGAAACGGAGCTCCGTTAGTGGAACTCATCTGGTAATGAGGTACCCAGGCCTTTTATTTTCCCTCTCATTAGGGTTACCAGCTCCAGGTTGGGACACTCCTGCATATTTGGAGGTGAAGCATGGGTAAGGTGACCAGATTGCCACCTTTTTAAGCCGGGACCAGGGTGGGTGGGTGGGCAAGTGGGCGCACACATGGGTGCGGCTGCAGGAGCGCACTGCCTTTTGGGGCGCTCCCTGGTTTCCCACCCTGTGATTTTTGCCTTAGTTACTTACGCCCCTCCTCTCAGCAGTAGTGCACAAAACTTGAAGCAGTCTAGCAGGAGGTGCACCGGCGTGCGTGGCAGCCTGCGCCTGCGTACATTCGTTTCCCACCCAAGGACCAGCGCAGTGGCTGTGTCCTTGCCACAGCCCCGCCCAGGAATGCCCCACCCTGGAATGCCCCACCATGCCCCCGTCGTGCCCCACTCAGCCCCATTGGTGCTACACCACAGTTTGAATCCCACCACCATGGGAACCTGTTACTAAAATTTTTGGATCCCACCACTGGTCAGGGGGATGTTAACTGGGTGACTGAGATGCACTCCAAACTCTATGTAACTGATTTAAATAACAAACTTTATGGCTTCACGTGCTTTGTAGGAAACTAGGCTTCCCCTAGCACCCTGGTGGCGAACTTTTGGCACGGGTGCCAGAAGCGGCACTCAGAGCCCTCTCTGTGGGCACGCCCACGGTTGTGGAATAAAGGGGACTGCGAATGCCAATTTCATCAGAAATTTCATCAGAAATGGCTTTGCCAAGTATGGCGCTTCAATGCCACAGCAATAAACTCTGCTGATCAATACTTCCGAGTCTGTTTATTGGCTGAAGATTCCGAGACCTAACAGCGGAATCCACCTTAACTCTGCCCATCAATTTAAACCCTTAAAGGCATATCATCACTCCATCCTCTGAAGCATCTGAGCCCTTCGGGGGAGGGCGGTTTATAAACCCAATGGTGCACTGGAACCTTTGCAAAAAGTACGGCCTGCCCTGTAGCAAGACCTGGTACGAGCACAAGCCAGAGAAGACCACAGAAAATGAAGAAGCAAAAATACTCTGGGACTTTAGAATACAAACAGACAGACACCTGGCACACAACACCCCAGACATAACAGTGATAGAGAAAAAACATGTTTGGATCATAGATGTTGCTGTGCCAGTTGACAGCAGGGTAGAGGACAAAGAGCTGGAAAAGATCACAAAATACAAGGACCTACAAATTGAAGTTGAACGATTGTGGCAAAAAAGAACAACAGTAATCCCACTAGTAGTCGGTGCTCTAGGAGGAATCCCAAGAAATCTTGAAAAACATCTGGAAAGCCTAAACTTGGACAGAACATCAGTCCACATGCTGCAGAAAGCAGCACTTCTAGGAACTGCACACATTCTACGCAAATACCTCTAATATCCTAGGTCCTTGGGAAGGACTCGATATTCAGAGATGAATTCCAGACACTTGTGCTGTTTTGTTATGTGTATAATAATAATAATAATAATAATAATAATAATAATAATAATAATAATCTATTTTCTCCAGGGAAACGGATCTCTTTAGTCTGGAGAGGATCTGTATTTCCAGGGGATCCCCAGGTCCTATCTGGGAATCAGCATCCCTGCTTCTCGTTCCAAGATTCAGGTTATATCACCTCTGGTAAACTTAGAATATATTTTTCACGTTTGGTATTTCCTGATGGATGCTCTCATATTACATCTTACACGCTGGAATGACAGGGTGTGTAACACAATGTGACACTGAATAATGTGCTGTGTCAAATATGCTAAGCGTTTCCTTTCAGGTGGCGAACACCTAAAATTCAGTCGCTTACATTGGGCGAAGGAGGAAAGGGGAGAAAAATGTAAAAATGCCTGCCCAACTCAGTATTTAAATTCCAATTGTATTTATTGCAGCCAAACAGCTCAATCATATTTAAGGGGGAGGCTATAGCTATTAGACAAATGCCAGAAGGATTTTGAATCACTTAGACTTAATTATAATATTTGCTTTTACATTTCTCCGCGAGAAAAAATGAATTCATTTTGGGAACCGGAGTCTGCATAGAGGCAGGGGAAAATCCAGTCTGAACGGCTGAATCGAGGAAGAAATGTCATCTATACTTGAAAGTATTTAAACGATCTTTAGCACACTGCAAACCTACATCAATGAGAATGTTTCGTTCCCCAAAAACAATCTGAGGAGTTATAGTTTGCAGAGATTCTGCATATTCCTTATTACAGAAGTTGAGTCCCCATCTTCTCAGAACTATAATTCTTAGGCCCCTTCCGCACATGCAGAATAATGCACTTTCAATCTATTTTCACAATTGTTTGTAAGTGGATTTTGCTCTTCCGCACAGTAAAATCCAGCTGCAAAGTGCATTGAAAGTGGATTGAAAGTACATTATTCTGCATGTGTGGAAGGGGCCTCAAAGTCCCCAAGACGAAGACAAAGACGAAGAAGAAGAAGAAGAAGAAGAAGAAGAAGAAGAAGAAGAAGAAGAAGAAGAAGAAGAAGAAGAAGAAGAAGAAGAAGAAGAAGAAGAAGAAGGGAGGAGGAGGAGGAGGAGGAGGAGTTTGGATTTATATCCCCCCTTTCTCTCCTGCAGGAGACTCAAAGGGGCTTACAATCTCCTTGTCCTTCCCCCCTCACAACAAACACCCTGTGAGGTAGGTGGGGCTGAGAGAGCTCCGAGAAGCTGTGACTAGCCCAAGGTCACCCTGCTGGCGTGTGTGGGAGTGCACAGGCTAATCTGAATCCCCCAGATAAGCCTCCACAGCTCAGGCGGCAGAGCTGGGAATCAAACCCGGTTCCTCCAGATTAGATACACAAGCTCTTAACCTCTACGCCACTGCTGCTCCTGTGTGGTGTAAAGACCCTGTAAAACCATTATAAGTTAGTTGTATCAATATGGTGAATGAGTATCTTTGCTGCAGTTCTCGTAGGCACCATCTACTACCTTCAAATCTAGATTTCATTTACAGTTTGGTTGTCCTGATGGTTCACGTTGAATATTGCTTATTATGATTTATGGTCATTTTTCTTTTTGGTTGGCACAGTTCCTTATTTTACAGCTTCCTACTTGGCAACTCCCCCCCCCCCCCATAATGGTTTGCATCTTTGTTTTCATATTAGCTGATATAGTAGGTGATAAGGTAACCTTTTTTCCTGTGCAGCCTGATTTAACTTGTAACCTGCTCGGTTACATCTAGATTACCCTCCTATGGAGGAGCCCGGCCGTTCCCTAGGGGAGGGCTTTAAGAAAACGGGTTTACCGGACGTCTTCTAATATGGTATTAACCGCTGTTTTTAATGAAATTTAGTATATTTTAACGATGGGGCCTCTGTGGGTTGCTGTTGTTTTAATTGTATAGTTTGCTCCCGAACCTGATTTGTATTAGTTTTGTTGTACACAGCCTGGAGCCCCTTGGGGATAGGGCGGTATAAAAATCTAAATAAATAGATAGATGATAGATAGATAGATAGATAGATAGATAGATAGATAGATAGATAGATAGATAGATAGATAGATAGATAGATAGATAGATAGATAGATAGATAGATAGATAGATAGATAGATAGATAGACAGATAGATAGATAGATAGATAGATGGATGGATGGATGGATGATGGATGGATGGATGGATGGGAGGATGGATGGACGGATGGATGGATGGGAGGATGGATGGATGGATGGATGGACGGATGGATGGATGGATGGATGGATGGATGGACGGATGGATGGATGGATGGATGGATGGATGGATGGATGGATGGATGGATGGATGGATGGATGGATGGATGGATGGATGGATGGATGGATGGATGGATGGATGGATGGATGGATGGATGGATGGATGGATGGATGGATGGATGGATGGATGGATGGATGGATGGATGGATGGATGGATGGATGGATGGATGGATGGATGGATGGATGGATGGATGGATGGATAAAAGAAGCAACTGCAGATATCCTGTTTGAAAGGATAGCAACTCTGACCAAGGCAGCTATATTCTAGACCAGAGGCAGACTTTGGGACCCAAATTTGGCCTCCTGGAGGTATGTCCCTCAAAAAGGCACAGAAAGTCTTGGACTAGAATCTGGGAAACCCAGGTTCAAATACTCACTCCACCGTGGACACTTGCTGGGTGTCCTTAAGCCAATTGCATGCTCTCAGTCTAACCTACCTTACAGGGTTGTTGTGAGGACAACATCTAGGAGAGGAGAACAATATAAACCATTTTGGGGGCCCGCTGGGAAGGATAAATAAAAAGGATAAGTACAGCTATATGGCACAGGGTGTCCACTCAGCATTTTTTTGAAAAAGGAAATAGCAGGGATGCAGTTTCATCAGTCAAAAAGCATCTAGTTCATTCTGCACATCAGTGTGGTGTAGCGGTTAAGAGCAATAGACTCTAATGTGGAAAACCAGGTTTGATTCCCATGTCACCCTTTGGCTTCCCCGGTGCCATCTGAGTGCCACTGATAATGCATGTGCTACTCAAATTGGGCAGATCTGTTCCCTTTTAGGTGTGGGGGGGGGGAATTAGCAGGAACAGGCCTTGCCATTCAAGAGGTCAGGACAGGACAGTGACGAAGGGAGGGGAAACTGTACCTGGGACATGTATTGCCCACGCGCTCCCTCCCACCCCCGACATGCCCTCAGCCCCGCCCCTGACACGTGACCTTCCCGGTCCAAGGGTGCCCGGGGCAAGCTGCTCCCCATTGCAGCTCCACCTCTGGGCCAGGATCTCCACCCATTTTTGCAGAGGCCCTTTTCCTTAGAAATCAGCACAAATCGGAAGTTAGGAGAAGGTTTCACCATTTTTATCAAATGATCAGAACAATAAAGATACATACACAATTCAGCAAAGTGCACATGTAACCCCCATGCTCAGAATGGGTTGACCCAGAAAGGGGTGGAGACTCAAAGCAGCAGGAGGCTGTAGAGCTCATGTAGTTTGGAGGAGACAAGGCTACCAAACTCGGACCTTGATTTGTATAAGCCCTTAACACCTTGTTAAGGGTTTTTTGTGTTTGTAACGGGTGAGAGTTCTCCTGGAAACCTTCATCATGTCGAATCCTGTTCACCAAGCCCTTGGAGTCTTCAGGAGCCAACCCACTTGCAGGAAGAATTGGACTTGGCAATATCAGAGGACTGTAACTAGAAGGACTTGAAATGAAACCTGAACAGGACCTTGAAGTGTGATGTTAAATGTTGATGTTTGATGTTATATGTTAAGAAAGTAAACCATTTTGTTTTGTTTTTAATTTGTTGTTGCAAACTCATTCCAAGTTCTGCCCCACACAACCCACAGATAGAGGTTACACACACACCCATACAGAGTTTCAAAAAGCCTAGGATATAGGGAGAGGGGAAATATAGATGGGAATAGAAGAGGACGTTGGGGGAGGGGTGATATTTACCAATCTAGAAGAAGGTCCAAGGAAGCAAAACCTAGTGCCAGCACTACGTTTCAGGGGAAGGACAACCTCAGATACAGTGTGACCAGAAATAAAGGCAATACCAGATCCCAAGGGCAGGGCCTTATTTGCGAGGTCTAGTAATAGAAAAAGTTAGCTCTCTTGCAATGATAAGAAGGGCTACTTTCCAGGGAGGGAAAGCAAAGTTCTGTTCCCAGGGAGGAACAATGCTGTGGAAAAAGGGGTGATTGGATTAAAATCAACTCTTGATGAGATCAGGGCTGTGTTGATGAAATTCATGCCAGGGACATTTACAGTCAGGGTGAGTTTGGACTGACATAATAAAGGAATTCTGGAGGGTTGAATAATTCTCTGACAGTTGGACAGGAGGTTTAAGACTAAATTTGTGTTAAGAAGAAAGAGACTAAGATTGAGTCAAGGTGTAGAACGTTTATATGATAGTTGTGGGTTTGCAGGCAGGTGTGCCTGCTTGAAGCTGTGCCTGCTCGAAGCTGAAAATTCCCAGCCACTATAGTCAGCCAGGTGAGAGTGTTTTTAGATGTTCACATACCTGAAATTTCACACCTGGCCCAGGTAAAATGCCTTTTTCCTGGCGCTCCATGATGAAGGACATGCAGCTGCCTGTGTGTAACTGTCACCCTTAGAATGTTCATGCAGCTTAGAATGTTCACTCAGATGGCCAGATATGAGCAGTGGAAACAGTATATAGGCAGTAACTCGAGTGGAAGTGAAACACATACACACACACACACGAGGGAGAGGGAAGGGAGGGAGAGGGAGGGGTATTATCCAGATTCAAATGGCTGTGCCTTCAGGGAAGGCATTGTTCACTGGCTCATTCCGCACATGCAGAATAATGCACTTTCAAACTGCTTTCAGTGCTCTTTAAAGCTGTGCGGAATGGCAAAATCCACTTGCAAACAGTTGTGAAAGTGGTTTGAAAACGCATTATTTTGCATGTGCGGAAGGGGCCACTGCTACGCATACTCAATCGGGAGGGGGAAAGCACGTTCCTGCAGCTTTCTCTTAGAACCAAACTCCAAGAATTAAGATGTGTCATCCATCTTGGTCAGGACTGTCTATGATACCAAGATATGACTGGTCGGGCATTTTAGAAAATTCCCCGCTGTTGTGCTGTGGACCTGCAGGCCAAACATGATGATATTCCTGAAGATAGAAGGGGAGTGAAAGTTTTGTTTTGAGGCAGATAGTTCTTTACAAGAAGCACCTCTCCTCCTTTGAAAGGTATTATTGTGACTTGCTTGCGTCAGGCAGCGAATTGTTTCACTGTGAACTTTGCCCTCTTGTCACAGCATAAGGGTGCATTTTTGCATGGAGCATCAAATCGAGACAATTTGGTCTGCATCTGTCTTCCAAACATAATGGCTGCGGGTGTCATGCCAGCAGACCAATGAGCCCTGGTTCAATGATGGTAGAGAAACCGAAACAGTTTGATAAATCTCTTAGCCTTTCTCTTTGCTTGTAGCCAGTGTGTCATGATTGTTCTGTTTTTGAATCCAAGATAATTTGGACACTGAGAACACGGCAGGCTTTGAAAAGTTGGCATGCTGTCACTTTTCACAATAGCCAGTATGCTGTAAAATATTTTTTTTAATGGCTTGGTTTGGGGATTATTGCATTTGCTGAAGTAGTGGTGAGCATTTCAACCTCTTGAGATCAGCTCTAGTCATCAAGAACCAAAAGATGCTTACCAATCAAAGAAACCCATGGCAACCTCCACCCAAAGGCTTGCAATAGTGCAGAGGAGATCCATAGAACTGCAAGATTTTACTCATTGCTCAGTATGGTTATCAAACCTAGGAAACCAGACTGTCATAGGCAGTGGTGGGATCCAAAAAATTTTAGTAACAGGTTCCCATGGTGGTGGGATTCAAACTGTGGCGTAGCGCCAATGGGGCTGGGCGGGGCATGCTGGAGGCGTGGCCGGGCATTCCGGGGGCGGGGCATTCCTGGGCAGGACTGTAGCAAGGACGCAGCCGCTGTGCTGGTCCTTGGGCAGGAAACGAATGCATGCAGGCGCAGGCTGCCACGCACACCGGTGCACTTCCTGCTAGACTGAATCAAGTTATGTGCGCTACTGCTGAGAGGAGGGGCGTAACTAAGGCAAAAATCATGTGGCAAAATCACCAATTAGTAACCCCCTCTCGGCACACACAAATAATTATTAGCCTGCTCTCGGGAACCTGTGAGAACCTGCTGGATCCCACCTCTGGTCATAGGTCTGCTTACTGATGCCTCTTTGGATGAGGAAAAGACGAAGGAAGCCAGCCCTCGGATGTGGCAGGAAGATCTGCCAAACAAGGTAGATTCTGTCAGTATTGGACAGGGAGTCTCAGAGCAAAGTCAGAATGAGATTCAAAGCTGAAGTAGGAATGCTACAGCTGCCAGCGTCATCCATGGGTTCATCAGAGTCTTTGCAATGCCAGAGAAGGCAGGCCCAAGGGGAGGCACAGAACTGGTGTCATAGCTCATAGTTGGAAGCCCAGGACCATTCAGCCTTAGGGCTGAGCACAAAATACAGTGCTTGGTAAATTTTGTGTGCTTTTTAGTGTTTTTTCAATTTTTGGCCTGCAGGGGGTGCAGTTTTTAGGCTAGCAGCAGCAAATTTCAGGGATTTTTTGGGAGACTCTCCTGATGATACCACCCAGGTTTGGTGAGGTTTGGTTCAGGGGGTCCAAAGTTATGGACTCCCAAAGGGGTTACCCCATACCCCATTGTTTCCAATGGGAGCTAATAGAACATGGGGGCTACACATTTGAGGGTCCATAACTTTGGACCCCCTGAGCCAAACTTGACCAGACCTGGGTGGTATCATCAGGAGAGTCTCCTAAAGATGTTAGCTTAACAATTGCACCCCTGACAGCAGGCACCCCCCTGTTTCTACTAGATTCTCCTTTCTAAATCCCACCCCTTCAGCATGGATTTAAAGGGAGAATCTGAGATCCCCAGTTTAAACATTGAAAGTGATGCTGTTTCAGGGTAGGGGATAATCCACCCCAAAACAGCATCACTTTCAATGTTGTTTTAACTGGGACCCCAGATTCTCCCTTTAAGGTGGATTTAAAAGGAGAATCTAGGCTCCCTCGTTTAAACACCATTGAAAGTGATGCTGTTTGGGGGTCAATTCCAGCATCAAGCAGTGGTCAGCCATTAAGGTGCAAAACTCAGATTTTGCACCAGGCTCTATTTTCCCTAGCTATGCCTCTACCCAGAGGAGATGGCAGAAGGGACTGCCGGCTGCCAGCTGGGAGCCCAGCTGGGAGAGGGGCTGGGCGGTGGGGCAGGGGAGTCTGCCATCCCTGGCCTCGGAGAGCTGCTTTTATAAGCACTGAGGCCAGGGGTGGGGCTTGGGGAGGCATGGTCATGCCCCCAGGGGTGGGTGGGGGCATGGCCCCACCCCCAACCCCCCATAAAAATCTAAACTACATCACTGTCTGCAATACATGTGCGGTTTCCATTTGTGTTGAAGGTCTTCCTTCCTCTCTTACCATGTTATGGCATTCCAACATTTTGCTTGCTCAACCATTGTCCATGATTGCGCCAAGAGCCATCTGTGGTTCTCATAACATTTGCCTACAGAGATTGGCTACCGAGATACAATTTCTGTAAATTTGCCTACAGAGATGCAACATCCATCTATTATTTGTGCCCTTATCATGTGTACGTTGAATCTGCAAGGTGGTGTAATCTGGTGTGATAGTCATCTGTACTTTCTCCTGGTTTGCATGCTGAAAAGTATATTGTTCCAGGTCCTTTTAAAAGAAAATTATTTTGCAGTTTGAAGTAAAGTGTTAATTTTGCTTTTTCATGATTGTTCCAGTACGGTGTAGTAGTTAAGAGCCGTGGAGTCTAATCTTATGAACTGGGTTTGCTTCCCCTGGTCCTTCACAAGAAGCCTACTGCATGACCTTGGACTAGTCACAGTTCTCTCAGAGCTCTCTCCACCCCACCTACCTCACAAGGTGTCCGTTGTGAGGAGAGGAAAGGAAGGAGTTGGTCGGCTGCTTTGAGACTCCTTACGGTTGAGAAAACCAAGGTATAGATCCAAACTCTTCTTCTTCATCTTCTCCTGGGTCAGTATAGGTTTGCCAATCTCTACGTAGGGCCTGGAGAGCTCCCGGAATTACAACTGATTTCCATATTGCAGAGCTCTGTCCCCCTGGGAGAAAATGGTTGCTTCGGAAGGCAGACTCTGTGCAGAGGTGGGATCCAGCAGGTTCTCACAGGTTCCCGAGAGTAGGTGACTAATTATTGGTGTGTGCCGAAAGGGGGTTACTAATTGGCGATTTTGCCATGTGATTTTTGCCTTAGTTACGCCCCTCCTCTCAGCAGTAGCGCGCAGAACTTGAAGCAGTCTAGCAGGAAGTGCACCGGTGTAAAGCGTGTGGTAGCTCCGCGACATGCGTGCATTCGCTTCCTCGGGCCTGCTAAGGGATCAAGAATGCAGCTGCGTCCTTGCCACCAGCCCCGCTTCACTTAGAATGCCCCACCCCTGGAATGCCCGGTCATGCCCCCGTCGTGCCCCGCCCATTCCCATTGGTGCTACGCCATAGTTTGAATCCCACCACCATGGGAACCTGTTACTAAAATTTTTGGATCCCACCACTGACTCTGTGGCAGTGTTTCCTCCCATCCTCATAACTCTGCCCTCCCCAGATTCCACCCCCATAACACCAGGATTTTCCCAACCTCTAAGTGGCAACACGAATCAGTTACCCTTTTGAAAACCTGGCATGCTCAGCAGCCTGCAAAGTGTAATAACATTGCCCTTTCCGTAGTGGGATCATCTTCTTTCATCTCAAGAAACAAATTTTCCAACCTTTTGAGCCAATGTTCCCAGCTGGGCCTCAATGTGCCGTTTGACTGGCAATTCAGGAAACGTGGGGAACATGTTGAAACACGACTGCCACTTGAGAAGCAGAAGAGGAGAAAGGACAAATCTCTTTTAAAAAAAAAAGTAACCGCTGGAAAGTTATTCTGTACCCATGACTGAAGCCGGCGAAGCAGAAGGTTTTCAAAATGGCTGCGGCGGTACTTGGCATTATTAACTAACCCACGATTTGTGTAAGCAAGCATGCAAGTGTTTCTGCTCAAAAGCACTTCTGGTTATGCTGCGGCTGATAGGGGCGAGCACTTTGTTTAAACAAGGGCTCTTCAGGGGAGAAGGCTGAACTTTGCAAACGGAAAAGTCACCTGGCTGTAGGATGTCTGTTAGTTTATGCCGTTCTTTTGATTTGTTTCTATTTTATATTTTAGTCTTTTTTTTCTGTTGAGAGTTCCCCCCTGCCCCCCACCCCCGATCTTCATATGGCCAGGGTCGCATCTTTAATGCTACCGTGTTTCCCCGAATATAAGACAGTGTCTTATATTAATTTTTGCTCCCAAAGATGCGCTATGTCTTATTTTCAGGGGATGTCTTATTTTTCCTGTGTTCTGTTCGTCGGGCATGCTTCCAAACAAAGACTTTGCTATGTCTTACTTTCGGGGGATGCCTTATTTTTCGCACTTCAGCAAAACCTCTACTATGTCTTATTTTTCGGGGATGTCTTATATTCGGGGAAACAGGGTAGGCAGGAAGCTTCTAGCCTCGCCCAGCCACCTTTTTAGAAATGCTCATACAGGCAGTGACAGACAATGGAATGGGTTGTCTTTCCTCCACCCAGCGTGGTGTCGTGGTTCAGAGCAAGTGGGTTCTAACCTGAAGAACCGGGTTTGATTCCCACCTCCTCCACCTGAGTGGCAGAGGCTAATCTGGTTAACCAGATGTGTTTTCGCACTCCTACCTTCCTGCTGGGTGACCTTGGGCTAGTCACAGTTCTGAAGAACTCTCTCATCCTCACCTACCCCACAAGGTGTCTGTTGTGGGGAGAGGAAGGGAAAGGAGCTTGTAAGTTACCTTGAGTCTCCTTACAGGAGATAAAGGTGGGATATAAATTCAAACCCCTCCTCCTTTTTTTCTCCTCCTACTACTACTAGCAGGTATCACAGATTTGGAGGTCTTAAAAGGGTCAAAGGGCCACAGGAAGAGGATACCTGGAATTAGCAGTAACAGCTTCCTTGATCCAGGTTGACTAGGTCAAGGGGGTGGAGACTGGAAATTGATAACATTCTTGGGAGCAAGGAGGAAGCTCTCTTCTGGCTGAAATCAACAAAGGGGACAAAGCTCAGGAGTCTGGAAGGGGTAGCCATCTTGGCCAGGTGCTGTCCTGTCTTGGCCACATGCTGTCCATTCCTTCCCAAGAATGGAAACTCTGTGAGATCTATTACAGTGGTGGGATCCAAAAAATTTAGTAACAGGTTCCCATGGTGGTGGGATTCAAACTGTAGTGCCAATGGGGCTGGGCGGGGCATGACAGGGGCGTGGCCAGGCATTGCTGGGCAGGGCATTCCTGGGTGGGGATATGGCAAGGACACAGCCACTGCGCCGGTCCTTGGGTGGGAAACAAATGCATGCAGGCGCAGGCTGCCACGCACGCCGGTGCACCTCCTGCTAGACTGCTTCAAGTTCTGCGCGCTACTGCTGAGAGGAGGGGCATTACTAAGGCAAAAACCACGTGGCAAAATCACCCATTAGTAACCCCCTCTCGGCACACGCAAATAATTAGTCACCTACTCTCGGGAACCTGTGAGAACCTGCTGGATCCCACCTCTGGATCGATAATATTCTGAACTTAAGAACCTGCCCCATGGCACCATCTGATAGGGCACGTATAGAGAAAGGGACAGAGAAATGTAATTTATCTTTCATTGCTTTTGAACCCCTTGCACAATCTAGTGCCTTGGTAAAAGTATGCTTGTAAACATGTTTTTTATGATAAATATTTTTAAAGGTCCGGGCCCTGCAGGACCTTGGTGAGTTCTGCAGGGCCTGTAAGACTGACCTATTCCACCGGGCCTTTGGGGGGGGGCTGGCCACGGTTCTACTGCCCCCCATTGAGGCTGCTGTTTCCATCTGGTCGGGCCCTGATCTCCTACCTATCCCCTCCCTCCACTGGCCTTTAGATCGGGGCACTTTGCTGCATGTAATTTGTAATCGCTGTCTAGCTTTTAAGTTTTAAGTTTTTAATGAATTCAGCTGCATTCTTGTATTTTGAAATGTTGTTGATTTGCTGTTTTTAAAGTGCAGCCATTTTGTGAGCCGCCTCGAGTCCTTCGGGGGGGGGGGGAGGCAGTTTATAAATCTCATAAATCTCATAAATAAATAATAAATAAACATCGGACGCTGGTAGCAGCTCTCTGTACCAAACAGACCTCCACCATCTTGGACATGCAGTTTTGCAAAGGGCATGCCAGGAGGGGGGGAAGGTGGGCAGCTGGAAAGCAGCTGTCCCTTCAAGGGTACACCAGGCCATAAGCCATATCTGCGGTGCCCAGGAATGGAGAAGCAGGCAACACAGAAGCAAGGCCTCGGAGTTGGAGAGGATGCTGGGGGGCCATGACCCTCTCCAGTGGGAAATGGTGGCAGCAATTGCCCTAGAGAGAGAGTCTTCAGATGGCATGGAGAATGAGAGTCTGGGTGACAGAGGGTGCCAGTCTGCGGTGGGGGAAGATGTTCCCTTAGATGGGACCCCTTCCTTAGTTGGTGGTCAGATATCCTCTCGCACTGAGGATACCCCTCGGGGAGGTGGGGGGCTCCTTGTAGTGGGTGATTCGATCATCAGGAATATAGAGAGTTGGGTTTGTGACAGGCGTGATGACCGCATGGTGACTTGCCTGCCTGGTGCGAAGGTTGCGGATGTCACGCTACGTCTAGATAGGCTGTTAGACAGTGCTGGGGTGGAGTCAGCAGTTGTGGTCCACATTGGTACCAATGACATTGGGAAATGTAGCCGGGAGGTTCTGGAAGCTAAATTTAGGCTGCTAGGAAAAAGGTTAAAATCCAGGACCCCCAAGGTGGCATTCTCTGAAATGCTACCTGTTCCATCGCAGGGCGAGCTAGGCAAGCAGAGATACAGGGTCTCAATGCGTGGATGAGAAGGTGGTGCAAGGCAGAGGGTTTCAGATTTGTCAGGAACTGGGGAACCTTTTGGGATAAGGCAGGCCTGTACAAAAGGGACGGGCTTCATCTTAACCAAAGAGGAACCAGGGTGCTGGCCAACATTAAAAAAGGTGGCAGAATAGCTTTTAAACTGAGCCTCGGGGGAAAGCCGACAGGAGCTGAGGTGACTTCGGTTCGGAATACAGAGTCCATGGGGATGCAGACAGAGAAGGAGGTTTTTTTAAATCAACCACATACAAGTGAAGAGCACAGCAATGTGATAAGTGATAGTGTCTACAAAAGGCTAGAGGGCAAAACACATAAATCCCAGGTTAGGGACAGAGACAGAGTATACAAGTGTCTCTATGCTAATAGTAGAAGCATTCACCTAAAATGGGGAGCTGGAGTACAGAGTTTTGAAGGAGGACATTGATATAGTGGGCATCACAGAGACATGGTGGAATGAGGAGAACCAGTGGGATGCTGTTATCCCAGGTTACAGGCTCTACAGGAAGGATAGGACAGGGCGATTGGGGTGGAGTGGCCCTCTACATCAAAGAGAGCATAGTGTCACATAAAATAGACAATGCAGGGGAGCTGATTCCCCTACAGAAGCACTGTGGATATCAATACCAGGGTGAAGCATACTTTACCATTACGAATATATTCTCGCCCCCCTGATCAGAGCCCAGAAGAGGATTCTGAGATGGAAAAAGAAATTAGAGAGGCCAACAAAAGCAAAAATGTCGTGGTAATGGGCGATTTTAACTATCCCCATATAAACTGGAAAAATGCATGTTCAGGTCATAGTAAGGAGAGAACATTCCTGGATATGCTAAATGACTGTGGCTTAGAGCAGATGGTTGTAGAACCAATCAGGGGAGATGTGATCCTAGATCTAATTCTATGTGGGACCCAGGACCTGGTGCGGGAAGTCAGTGTTGTTGAGCCGATAGGGAACAGCGACCACAATGCTGTCAGATTCAGTATCTCTGCATGCGAACAAGTGACAACTACTAATGTAGTTACATTTACCTTCAGAAAGGGAAATTTCTCAAAGATGAGGGGGATAGTGCGCAGGAAGCTGAAAGGGAAAATCAAGAGAGTCAAAAATGTCCAAGATGCTTGGAGGTTATTTAAAAACACAGTCACAAAAGCTCAGCTGGAATGTGTTCCGCAGGTTAGGAAAAGGCAGCAGCCCAGTCCAAAAGAAAGCCACCATGGTTAACAAGGGACGCTGAGGAAATTATTAGGAAAAAAAAGATGTCTTTTAGAAAATGGAAGTCCAACTTAACTGATAAAGAATACCAGAGAGAACACAAATGGTGGCAAAAGAGAAGCAAGTTAGCTGTAAGGGAGGCAAAAAAGGATTATGAGGAACACATGGCTGTGAACATCAAAACCAGCAACAAACAGTTCTTCAAGTACATCAAAAGCAGGAAGCCAGCAAGGGAAGCGGTAGGCCCGTTAGATGACAAAGGAACAAAAGGTGTGCTAAAAGATGACAGGGAGATTGCAGAAAAGCTGAATGAATTCTTTGCATCTGTCTTCACCCAAGAGGAGGTGAGGAACATTCCTGCACCTGAACCAAGCTTCTTAGGAGGCGAATCCGAGGAACTAACAAAGATAGTGGTAGACAAGGAAGAAGTTCTGGCAGCCATTGATAAACTAAATGTTACCAAATCCCCTGGCCCAGATTGCATTCACCCAAGAGTTCTTAAAGAGCTCAAGCATGAAATTGCTGATCTTCTCACTTTAATATGCAACTTATCCTTGAAATCAGGCTCCATCCCTGAAGACTGGAAGATGGCCAATGTCACACCAATCTTTAAGAAAGGATCTAGGGGACCCGAGAAATTACAGGCCAGTCAGTTTGACATCTGTTCCTGGTAAATTAGTAGAATCTGTCATTAAAGATAAAATTATAAACATGTACAAAAGCAAGACCTGCTGAGAAAGAGTCAGCATGGCTTTTGCAGAGGCAAATCCTGTCTTACAAACTTACTAGAGTTCTTTGAGGATGTAAACAGGCATGTGGATAAGGGGGAACCAGTGGACATTGTCTACTTGGATTTCCAAAAGGCTTTTGACAAAGTTCCTCACCAGAGACTATTGAGAAAACTCAGCAATGAAGGAATAAGAGGGGAAGTCCTCCTATGGATTAAAAACTGGTTGAGAAACAGGAAGCAAAGAGTGGGTGTAAATGGGAAATTCTCACAATGGAGAGATGTAGGGAGTGGTGTCCCCCAAGGATCCGTATTGGGACCAGTGCTCTTTAACCTATTCATAAATGACCTGGAAGTAGGGGTGGGTAGTGTGGTGGCCAAGTTTGCAGATGATACCAAATTATGTAGGGTGGTGAGAACCACAAAGGATTGCGAGGAGCTCCAAGCGGACCTTGATAAATTAGGTGAGTGGGCTAAGAAATAGCAAATGCAGTTCAATGTAGCAAAATGCAAAGTGATGCACATAGGGGCAAAAAATCCAAACTTCACATACATGCTACAGGGGTCAGTGCTATCAGTCACAGACCAGGAAAGGGATTGAAGGCATCTTAGTTGATAGTTCCATGGGAATGTCAACTCAATGCATGGCAGCTGTGAAAAAGGCAAACTCTACACTGGGGATAATTAGGAAAGGAGTTGATAATAAAACTGCAAGGATTGTCACGCCCTTATATAAAGCCGTGGTGCGACCGCACTTGGAGTACTGTGTTCAGTTCTGGTCGCCACATCTCAAAAAGGATATTGAAGAGATAGAAAAAGTGCAGAGAAGGGCAATGAGGATGATTGAGGGACTGCAGCACCTTCCTTATGAGGAAAGGCTGCAGCGTTTGGGACTCTTTAGTTTGGAGAGGAGACGTCTGAGGGGGGATATGATTGAAGTCTATAAAATTATGCATGGGGTAGAAAATGTTGACAGAGAGAAATTTTTCTCTCTTTCTCACAATACTAGAACCAGGGGGCATTCATTGAAAATGCTGGGGGGAAGAATTAGAACTAATAAAAGGAAACACTTCTTCACGCAACGTGTGATTGGTGTTTGGAATATGCTGCCACAGGAGGTGGTGATGGCCACTAACCTGGATAGCTTTAAAAGGGGCTTGGACAGATTTATGGAGGAGAAGTCGATTTATGGCTACCAATCTTGATCCTCTTTGATCTGAGATTGCAAATGCCTTAACAGTCCAGGTGCTCGGGAGCAACAGCCACAGAAGGCCATTGCTTTCACATCCTACATGTGAACTCCCAAAGGCACCTGGTGGGCCACTGCGAGTAGCAGAGAGCTGGACTAGATGGACTCTGGTCTGATCCAGCTGGCTTGTTCTTATGTTCTTCTTATGTTCTTAGTCAGTCAAGCCCCTCTAGGAGAAGCTGGGAACCCGTAGGAGAGGGTTGGATGCAGAGGTGGGATCCAGCAGGTTCTCACCGGTTCCCGAGAGTAGGTGACTAATTATTTGTGTGTGCCGAGAGGGGGTTACTCATTGGTGATTTTGCCACGGGATTTTTGCCTTAGTTACGCCCCTCCTCTCAGCAGTAGCGCACAAAACCTGAAGCAGTCTAGCAGGAGGTGCACCGGCGTGCGTGGCAGCCTGCGCCTGCGTGCATTCGTTTCCCGCCCAAGGACCGGCGCAGTGGTTGTGTCCTTGCCACAGCCTCGCCCAGGAATGCCTCGCCCCCGGAATGCCCGGTCATGCCCCCGTCGTGCCCCGCCCAGCCCCATTGGCGCTACGCCACAGTTTGAATCCCACCACCATGGGAACCTGTTACTAAAATTTTTGGATCCCACCACTGGTTGGATGAAACAGAGCCTGCAGATCCAAGCAGGTCTGTTCCACGACACCTTTATAAATATTTCCTCATGAAGCATTCTGTTTTACACAATTGGAGGAATGACTTAGGATTACACTTTCACTTTGGGAATTAGATGGGCTGCCACACTTCCAGGATTCATGCTGGGGAAAGGAATTATGTTCTTCTTGTTTCATCATTTTAGATGATGCTGGTGAGAGACACTGTACAAAACTGACCCTCAAAAATGAAAGTATCCCTTGCAAAGCATGTTAACCAAATCATAAGACTGTACAGCTTTGCATCTCTCTCACTGTCTTCTCCAGGGGGACCCGAGGGAGAGCAACTAAAAACGTAACATTACTGAAATGCTTGGCTTCAAAAAGTGATCAAATCTTTTATTTAGTTCCCAGCCTCAGGCCGGAGAAAACCGTAAGAATGCGACACAGCAGCTTCACAATCCCCTTGTGTTGTGTTAAGACGCAATTCGAGACAAACCAGCCTAAAAGAACGAGGGAAGAAACGGCGGACCTTTTTAAAATGGATTATCAACATCAAAATAAGTGGACTGAATTATATTTTGCCATCTTTTCTTAAACTAATGTGGAGGATGAAAACCTCCCCAGAAATCGAGCCCATTGCTTTCTGCAAATAAGGAATTTGAAAGGAGCCCAGAAGGCAGCATGCTGTCTCTCTCTCACACACACATTTGTTCCTGCTCCTGCAGCAAAGTTTGCCACTCCTTAGATTATAAAGTACACAAAGGCCCCTTCCGCACACGCAAAATAATGCATTTTCAAACCACTTTCACAACTGTTTGCAAGTGGATTTTGCCATTCCGCACAGCTTCAAAGACCACTGAAAGCAGTTTGAAAGTGCATTATTCTGCATGTGCGGAATGAGCCAAAGGCAGTAGGAAAAGAGGAAAACTTAATGCAAAACGAATTGACTCGATAAAGGAAGCCATGGTCCTCGATTTGCAAGGCATGAGCAAGGGATTGATGGATTGATGGATTGATGGATTGATGGATTGATGGATTGATGGATTGATTGATTGATTGATTGATTAGCATCCTGGACTCAGGATTGCTAACGCACATGTTTAGATTACATGAAGGCCAATTACCCACACACTCTGGTGTGTGGTGGGACTGGAGGTGGTGATGGCCACTAACCTGGATAGCTTTAAAAAGGGCTTGGACAGAATTATGGAGGAGAAGTAGATGTATGGCTACCAATCTTGATCCTCCTTGATCTCAGATTGCAAATGCCTTAGCAGACCAGGTGATCAGGAGCAGCAGCAGCAGAAGGCTGCTGAAGGCTCTTTAGTTTGGAGAGGAGACGACTGAGGGGGGATACGATTGAAGTCTATAAAATTATGCATGGGGTAGAAAATGTTGACAGAGAGAAATTTTTCTCTCTTTCTCACAATACTAGAACCAGGGGGCATTCATTGAAAATGCTGGGGGGAAGAATTAGGACTAATAAAAGGAAACACTTCTTCACGCAACGTGTGATTGGTGTTTGGAATATGCCGTCACAGAATGTGGTGATGGCCACTCACCTGGATAGCTTTAAAAGGGGCTTGGACAGATTTATGGAGGAGAAGTCGATTTATGGCTACCAATCTTGATCCTCTTTGATCTGAGATTGCAAATGCCTTAACAGACCAGGTGCTTGGGAGCAACAGCCGCAGGTGGCCATTGCTTTCACCTCCTGCATGTGAGCTCCCAAAGGCACCTGGTGGGCCACTGTGAGTAGCAGAGAGCTGGACTAGATGGACTCTGGTCTGATCCAGCTGGCGTGTTCTTATGTTCTTAAGCATGGTGGGGCAAGAAATCTTGTGCCGATGCACTTCCTGTTTGCAGCATGCTGAGAAAGGAGGCATGTCTGGGAGAGATTTCTTGACCTGATGTGCTTCCTCTTGCTCTGCACATGCTTCACGCTTTCTGTAGAGAAAGTGAGAGCACTTCTGGTGCAACTTTTACGCCGGAGTGGGGCAAAGGTAGGGATCAGCTTACAGTGGGTAATGGGCCATAGTAAAACGTTATATCAATAAATCAATATTTAAGACATACTAAAAACATTCAGTACATTAGCAGACCAATTCTTGCTCCAGTTTAAATTCGGTGGGGAGGAAGGCAGGGGAGCACGTCCTGGAGGCCAATATAACATAATTTGGACCTAACGGCTTCAGGTTTGGGCCTAGTGGAACATTTCAGTCTTATAGACTCTGTGGAATAGATTTACATCCCACAAGCCCTATTGTCCGCTGGGAGGGAATTCTACCAGGTTGGAAACAAAGCGCTGACTCTGGTGTAAGTTAGCTGAATGTATTTGGGGCTGGGGATCACTAGAAAATTACTGTCCGAGTACCGAAGGGTGGTACTGTAGGTGGTAGTGACAAGACATATTGGAGGGCATGATTGATAGGGTTGCTGTAAACTGGAAACAGCTTGATTGACAGCACGTGACGCACACAGATACACAGGACATTTGCCACCCCACCTGTTGATTGGCAACCCTGTCTGGAAAAGAATGTTGCATCTCTTTGGCCACTTCTGGTTCCCATGGTAATCATTCCTTCAGATCCCCAGAGAGCATCACATCCTGGCCGCACTTGTTTGGTGCACCATACCTGTGTGGTATCCATCTTTTGCTAACAACAGTGGCAATTTGGGGCCAGGGGACAAAGTTCCTACTAGAATAAAATCCTTTGTCTCCCTCCTCCATCATTTTCATGTTGATCAACGGATAACACCATCACATTTCCTCACTTCTCGGCCAAGCTCTTGCCAGTGACTATTTTATAGGGAGCCAAATCTTATCAGCCTTCTTTGTGCCTGCCTCAAAGGATTGACAGAATCGGGCTCTTTGGGGAGAGGGTTTCACAAATAGGAGCTCCAGTTTTGTACCCCTCTCCAAGCTATGACTCGTCGGCATTTCCTTTTACTTGCTGATTGTCCAAAGGGGGGGGAAAAACCCAGCAAGCCATAGAGATAGAATGCCTTTGATTTTTTTTTAAAAAAAACTGATCTGTTGCTGTAGCTATGTTTAAAAAAAACACGCTGTCGATTTATAATTTGACTCTTACATTTAAAATGTCACGAAACAAATTTCAGCAGATATCTGTGCGCGCGGATATAAATACTTGCGGCAATTATTTTAGTTATGATCGTTATGTCTTCACAGGCTGGCTAAATTCTGGCATTTAGTCAAGCAAGAATGTTGTAAATCTTAGAGTTCAGCAAAGGAAGTCCGCTGTTAGCAATAACGTTTCTTCAACTTGGTTTCCAGCTTCATTTTCCTGCCTTTAAATTATGAATGATATGGTCCAACTGGCACAACAGGTTTTTACCCATGAGCATATTTTTTTTAAGTTGCTGCTTTAGGGGAGGGGGGGGGGACAAAGATTTTTTTAACTGGAAAACAATTAAGGACTTTGCGATTTAGTTGTAAACGGATGCCCAAGAGTAATTTTAATACAAAATCCCAGCTGAATAGTCATTCGGGGATGCAGGGCCTTACATGAAACAAGTTATGTTTTCTTCAGCAGATTGAAATGTACTTCCTGGCAATGTACGGTCGGTTGCCACCACTTACCATACATGAGTGCACACTCGGAGCATGAAACCCCGCTGCAGCTGCCTATGGAGCACTGATTGGTAGAATCTCCTTGCGGTTCGCGAAAATGAATTTGGAATGCAGTTCAGGAATTAAAGCTGTACCGTATCACAGGAGATGACATCTGTGATTTCTTTGCTTGTATCTTGCTTCCTGGACTAGCCCAAGGTCACCCAGCTGGCGTGTGTGGGAGTGCAAAGGCTAATCTGAATTCCCCAGATAAGCCTCCACAACTCAAGCGACAGAGCTGGGACTCAAACCCGTTTCCTCCAGGTCACTGTTTCCTATTTCACCAGACTGGGTGGGAGGGAAAGGAGGGGTGGCATGCAAGGAAGGGGAGGGAGGGGGAGGGGCTCCAGCATCTGCATATGGCCCACCCACCCTAACAGAGGGAGGGAGGAGTGGCATGCAAGGGAGGGGAGGGAGGCACCTGCTCTTAACCACTACGCCACTGCTGTAAGAAAGATAATGTCCAGGAAATGAGGTTATTTTTATTCTCCTCAGGGTTTTTATGCATTCAAACTGGATCGCAGTGGCGTAGCGCCAAGGGGACAGTGGGCATGATGCACCAAGCATGCACTGGGGCAGGGGTATGATGTGGCAAGGCGAGGCGAGGCGAGGCGAGGCGTTCCGGGGCGGACGGGGTATGACAGGGGCTCAGGGCACACACATGCCCAGGAGCCATTCCCCCCGCTCTGGCCCAGCTGGACCATGACTGTCGAGTGGCTCCATTCACAGGCCCTCTCTATCCCCCTGCAACAAAATATAAGAAAGTTGCCCATAGCTAACTTCCCAGCTCAGGCACCCACTTATGGCTGCTATAGGGCTTCCTGTAGATCAGGGGTAGGGAACCTGCGGCTCTCCAGATGTTCAGGAACTACAATTCCCATCAGCCTCTGTCAGCATGGCCAATTGGCCATGCTGGTAGGGGCTGATGGGAATTGTAGTTCCTGAACATCTGGAGAGCCGCAGGTTCCCTACCCCTGCTGTAGATCATTCAACATTTGGCGGGCTGTTCCTGGTTGCTCAGCATTTGCCCCCTCCGTTCAGACCACGCCGCCACATCAGCAGCCAAACCTCAGCCCACTGTTGGCCCCCAGCCAGCCTGGCAGATTTATCCGATCCGACCGTCAGTCAGCAAATGCTATACTAAGAGCATTGCTGGCTACCAAGACCAATTACCAGCCTGCTGTGCTGGCTACAAGTTGAATTAGTGCTCCAGCTAATGTTATGTTCTGAGATGGAGTCTCTATTTCCCTCTATCTTTTTTCTGCCCTTTTCTCCAAGATCAGCTATTGATGCCAGCAGCCACGGAGGGAGAAGAAACTGCACCCGGGGCACAACCTGCCCGCATGAGCCCCTCACCCACGCCCCTGTCTGCCCATGCCCTGCCCATGCCATGCCCCTGGGAGGGAGGTCTGGAGAGTGATTTTCCACCTCCACGTGACACCAATGGCGCGCACCCAGGGCTTAGTGCCCCCCCCCCCCGTGCGCCGTTGCGGCTTCACCACTACCAGCAGCCTTCCTCACCTTCTATTTTGTCCAGGGTGAATTGCCTTCTTTTTCTTTCTACCCAGTTCCCTATACCATGACTATCGTTTGAATGGCTACCTTCTCCCCTACTGTAAAGTGTATGCAATCCCTTCCAGCAACGATGTAGTGGAGCAGCAGTGGCGTAGTGGTTTAGAGCAGGTGCATTCTAATCTGGAGGAAATGGGTTTGATTCCTTGCTCTGCCGCCTGAGCTGTGGAGGCTTATCTGGGGAATTCAGATTAGCCTGTACACTCCCACACACACCAGCTGGGTGACCTTGGGCTAGTCTTCTCGGAGCTCTCTCAGCCCCACCCACCTCACAGGGTGTTTGTTGTGAGGGAGGAAGGGCAAGGAGGTTGTAAGCCCCTTTGAGTCTCCTACAGGAGAGAAAGGGGGAATATAAATCCAAACTCCTCCTCCTCCTCCTCCTCCTCCTCCTCCTCCTCCTCCTCCTCCTCCTCCTCCTCCTCCTCTTCTTCTTCTTCTTCTTCTTCTTCTTCTTCTTCTTCTTCTTCTTCTTCTTCTTCTTCTTCTTCTAAGGAGACTTAAGGTGGCTTAGAGATTCCTTTCCTGTTCTCCCCCCCCCCCCATGACTCGTTGGAGTTGCCCTGTTCTATGCTGGGACAGAAAGGTCAAGACACAAGCCAATCTTAACAGTTCAAATAATGGCTTTATTTACAGAGATGGACAAGCCTCTAACTCCTCCCTGGCCCTGACTAAGGGGGTTACTTGCTTGTCTGCTGATGATAGGAGCTGTAGACGGTGTCCTTTTCTGGCTTCTTTCAGTTGGAACACTGTCTCTTGCTTCCTCACGGCTCTGTTGGTCTTGGTCTTTACTCTGGATGCTGATAGACTTGGCTTGCTCTCTTTAGACCATCACAAGGACATATGGACTCCTCTTTGGATCACCATATGAAGATATGGATGTCATGAATATTAAGCGACCCCAGCTTCTGTACTGTCCTCCACTATAGCACTGAGAAGATTATTGTGTCTCTAAACAGCTGGTTCCAGATATGACTATATGCATGGAAATACCAGTCTAAATATCAGATAAGCATTGATTACAAACAAGATCAACTGTGATCTTCACATGGAAATATAATCCCCTGCCACCTTTTCAGGGGGGAGGGTGCCATCTTTGACCTATTGATAATTCAATAGATCATGCCAACTTCACGGTCTGTTGAATTCTTGGTAAACCAGCAGCATGAAAATAAAAAGAACAGCATGGCCAGAAGAGCTGTACAGTAATGGAAGGAAGGAGCAAGAAAACTTAAAGAAAGAGAGAGAGTAATTCATGGCCATCTTGCTTTCGTTGCAAAGGAAACTGAGGGGAATCTGTGATCTGCGACATGGAGAGTTCAGAAGGGGAAGAACTGTTACAGAAATGAGAATCCGACCTGAAGGGAATGTACACTCACTGTGGAGCAGACCACAAGTGCGTAGATGGCCAACGACTCCCTCTAAGGATATACAAAGTGAAATTCTGAAATTTGACAAAACCTCCCCTTCAAATTTCTCTTTGAAGCTGACTTGAGAATCCTTCATAAGAGTAAAAAGAAATGGAGTGTAGGATTTATAGGGAAAATTGGGGAAAAGAAAAATGCAGAGCCTTTCTCTCAGCAACCCTTGAAATGGCTCCCATGATCAGGCATCTAGTATTTAAAGCAGCAAAGGGATGCGGTCTAAAGAATGAGGAGCACAGCAAAAGAACACCACATCTCTATTGCGCACCGTATTGCCCACAGAGTCGGCAGTTCACTTCTGCTTTACTTACAGGTATGATCTGCAATTCAGAAACACTCAAAAGCAGTAGCTAATTGCAAGGAACAGCCATTTGGTTTGCTTTGAGCTCCAAATCTTGCTGAGTGACGACTCCCGTCTTACTGTGCAAATGATTTTATTTGTTAATTGAATGGGGCGGAGAGGCTGAAGTAGGGGTAGCGTTGGGCTTTGAAGGAGTGTTTCAGCTCAAATCCTTTTTTATGGCAGAGCAGACGAGAACAGGCGAGAACAAAAACATATATATCCTGTTCCCGATTTCATCTGATTCCTGTTTACCAAGGGCTAATCAGTGTGTTTTTTTTAAAAAAAAAAAGAACCCCAAGGCTGCGCTGCTTAAAAATAATTTCAGCTACAACTGCTGGAGTTTTGTTTAAAGGTAACATTTGCCCACTCCCCCAAATGGATCTGAATGTGCTTTTGAAATGAAAAAAATATATAGATGGCATGATTAGGGGTAATTTCCTCCACTCTGTTCTGTAAACACCAAACAGATCATTTGAGCTAATAATATCACAGTTGGACTTTGCAGGGATGTAGAAAGAGATTTTTCTTTTTTTTACTGAGCAAAGGCCCATATGTGCCCCCTGCTGCGATGGATGGAAGAGAAGCAGGCAACTGATCTGTGGAGAACATTCGGATGGCCGTAGGGTCAAAGGACAGTATCAACCTGTCTAGCATCAGTACTAGCCATTTCGGTACTAGCCAGGGCAGGCTCCCAATTCTGTACCCTTAGGCCTTGCACCATTTCTAAAAAATCATCTGGGAAATAAAAACCAATGCTTCTTCATCATCATTTTTTGACTATATGGAACCCCACAGCATGAGAGAGACAGGAGCTCTAATAACATCTGAAAGGGAGACTTTGGGTCAGTCATGGTGCTCTTTGAATTCTCTCAGCCCCATCTAGTAGTAGTAGTAGTAGTAGTAGTAGTAGTAGTAGTAGTAGTAGAAGAAGAAGAAGAAGAAGAAGAAGAAGAAGAAGAAGAAGAAGAAGAAGAAGAAGAAGAAGAAGAAGAAGAAGAAGAAGAAGAAGAAGAAGAAGAAGAAGAAGAAGAGTTGGATTTATATCCACCCTTTCTCTCCTGTAAAGAGACTGAAAGGGGCTTACAATCTCCTTGCCTTTCCCTCCTCACAACAAACACCCTGTGAGGTAGGTGGGGCTGAGAGAGTTCTGAAGAACCATGACTAGCCCAAGGTCACCCAGCTGGCATGTGTTGGAGCAAACAGGCTAATCTGAATTCTCCAGATAAGCCTCCACAGCTCAGGCGGCAGAACGGGGAATCAAACCCGGTTCCTCCAGATTAGAATACACCTGCTCTTAACCCACTACGCCACTGCTGCTTGTCCCAAGGTGCCTGTTGTGCGGGAGGGAAGGAGTTTGTCAGCCACTTTGAGACTCCTTAAAGGAGAGGAAAGCAGGATATAAATACCAACTCTTCTTCTTGAGTAGAGTAGAGGACTTGAGGATGCTGTGGCTGAAATCCCTGGTTCTCTTTGCTGGAATAAATTCCACCTCCATCTTGCTGCTCTAAAGTGAGTCCGTTCCAATGGGTTGCTGGTCCTAGTTGGTTTTTATAGGTCAGGGGGCTTTCCAGAGTGGCACCCATGGGCACACTGGTACCTGCCAGTACTTCCTCTGGCATCCACTGAGCTTTGCAAAAAGTGAGTGGGGCCACTGGGCACCATTACTAGTGATATGGGCACTATGCTAGGGACCACTGTTCTAGCCGTGGGGTCCAAGGAGATGGGCTGTGTGTGAGGAGAGTTGAGTATTCAAGAGCAGGACCCCAACTCCTTCTCCAGGCATGATGTCCTGCCAGCGGCTGGATCGTGCATCCGACCAAAACATAGATAACTCTGCCTCCTGCTGTTTGGCTGCCAGATGTTGGGTTGTCCAAATTTGCTGATTCACCGTAAGTGTGTGTGGTTGAATGGGTTCACTTGAGCTGAGGGATGACATTGCACCTGTTGAAATATAATCAGTCCACACAGTGGCGTATCTTGGAAGAGCAGCGGAAACATTTGACCCGGCTATCATCCGCCTGGATCTGGTGGGAGCGTTTTATTATTATTATTATTATTATTATTATTATTATTATTATTATTATTATTATTATTATTATTATTATTATTATTGTTGTTGTTGTTGTTGTTGTTGTTGTTGTTGTTGTTGTTGTTGTTGTTGTTGTTGTTGTTGTTGTTGTTGTTAGTGTTAGTGTTAGTGTTAGTGTTAGTGTTAGTGTTAGTGTTAGTGTTAGTGTTAGTGTTAGTGTTAGTGTTAGTGTTGTTGTTAGTGTTGTTGTTGTTGTTGTTGTTGTTGTTGTTGTTGATTTTATATACCGCCCTCCCCCTGAGGGCTCGGGGCGGTCCACAACATACATTAAAACATACATTAAAACATAATTTAAATATTAATTACATAAAAACAGAAGCCATTTAAAATGTAGATGGCGTCTGGCTACCCCCCTCCCCCCCTTGTGTCCTTACAGGAGAGAAAGGTGGGATATAAATCCAAATTATTATTACTACTACTGCTGCTGCTGCTGCTACTCTTCATCATCTTTGTCTTCTTCATAGTTCACCACACCATCCTTCCTTATCGCAAGCAGAGGCACCTTGTCCAGTAAATGTGAAAACCTGGAGGCTCCACTCTCCACTATGAGACTCATTGTGCTCTGCAGTGCAACTTGTTGTAGCATTCGGTTTCTGTATTTATGATCTGGTCAATGACAACTCCTATAAGGAAGGGACAAATGGTGCTGAGCCATCTTTCCTTTCTAATGTGCCTAATTACTATTGCTAGGCCCTCTGCTGACTCTAAAGAAGTCCTTTTAGCATCTAGCTTTGCGAACTGAGGGGGCAGCTGATAGCCTTCAGGAGGATGAATTTGGGTCTTCTGACTGAGCTCCCCATTTTGATTCTTCGTGTCATTCAATTGTGGAAGCCTCCCATTTGGGATCACTTTCGGGCTTGCTTTTTTCTGATCCCTAATTCCTTATGCAGCACCTAGAGAGCAATGCTCTAATCCAGTGGTCAAGTTGATGATAATTTCCTTGTTGACAGCTTTTGCCAAGTTAGCATCATTTATGATATGCACTCCCTATCCTGTATGACCCAGGCTAGACAGATCTTGTCAGATCTCAGAAACTAAGCACAGTCAACTCTGGATAGCGGTTGGATTGGATACCACCAATAAATCGGTTTTCTATGCTCCAAGTGGTACTTGGAGATCTCCCTCTCCTACAATTGATCTCCAGATGACCAAGGTCATTTCCCCTGGAATGAAAAATGGTTGCTTTGGAGGATAGACTATAGGGCATTATACCATGTTGAGGTCCCTTCTTTCTGAATTCCGTGAGTGCACACTTCTGCAGTCCCACAGTTCAGAGATAATGGGGGAAGGATGTGCTTTTCCAGTGTCCACTAAACACAGCCTTCTGAGGCTCCACACCCCCCCCCCCGCAAATCCCCTGATATTTCCCAACCCAGCAGGGGCAGAGCGAGGAGGAACTGCATCTGGTGCACGCGTATGCCCCACACCCCTGTCCACCCCAGCCCGGAATGCCCCCAGATCGCCCCGGAATGCCCTTGCTCGTAGGGCGCACACCTGATGCGTTGTGCGCCCCTGTCCCCCTGGCGCTACGCCACTTCAACCCAGAGCTGGCAACCCTACCAAAGGACTCCAGCATCATTACACGAAGGCAAACAATCTCTGAATGTCTCTTGCCTTGAAAACACTATGAAAGTCCGCCATAAGTCAGCTGTGACTTGACAGCACTATACACACACACAAAGTATGCACCTAAAATAGAAAGGCACCACCAAGTATCCGTAAAATGTGATAAAAGACTGTGCACAGAGCGGCATTCCCGATAATGAACTGAAAATGAAACACAGGTTTACCTTTGTATAATTGTTCCTCTCAGTCACCGACAGTCACACAAACCAGCTGAATGAAAAACAGTTAAAAAAACAGAAAATATTACTTAGCAACCAGGACCAGTTTTCCTTTCTTTTCCAGAACTACAAGCTTATGTGTTTGATTTACATTTAATGCTTGTCAGACTTTGAGGCCTGGTGGCGCTTAGTGGAGTCTCTGGAGGGATGGAGTTGTGAGTCCTGTGCAAAATTAGCTCTTTTCACACATTGGGCAGTGAGGAAAAGAGCAGAAGAGCGGCAGAAGAATAATTTGGATTTATGCCCCACTTCTCCCAACCATTAAGGGCTCTCAAAGTGGCTTACAAACTTCTTCCCTTCTTCTCCTTACTATAGGCATTTTGGGAGGTAGGTAAGGGTGAGAAAGTCTGGAGAGAACTGTATCTGTTCAAGGGTCACCTTGCAAAGATCATACAGAAAGGATGTGCAGGCGTCTGCTGGCTCTCCAGCAGAGACCAGTACAGTACCGAGTACAGCAGTGGCGTAGAGGCTAAGAGCAGGTGCACTCTGATCTGGAGGAACTGGGTTTGATTCCCAGCTCTGCCGCTTGAGTTGTGGAGGCTTATCTGAGGAATTCAGATTAGCCTGTGCACTCCCACACACGCCAGCTGGGTGACCTTGGGCTAGTCACAGTTCTTTGGAGCTCTCTCAGCCCCACCCACCTCACAGGGTGTTTGTTGTGAGGGGGGAAGGGAAAGGAGATTGTCAGCCCCTTTGGGAGAGAAAGGGGGATATAAATCCAAACTCCTCCTCCTCCTCCTCCTACTCTTCTTCTTCTTCTTCTTCTTCTTCTTCTTCTTCTTCTTCTTCTTCTTCTTCTTCTTCTTCTTCTTCTTCTTCTTCTTCTTCTTCTTCTTCTTCTTCTTCTTCTTCTTCTTCTTCTTCTTCTTCTTCTTCTTCTTCTTCTTCTTCTTCTACAGAAAGTACAGAGACTAGAAGGAAAAGGTTGAGCCCTACGGAAGATTATTTTTGCAGTTTAGATATCATTGGAGAACCACACTCAAGTCTACTAAAACATTCTCAGATAGCATCTAGGTAGATTCTCTAGTCAGAATATATCATGTTAGTTATTCCACCTATGAAGATCCTACAATCTATATATATAAAAAGCAAACCATGTATTTTGTTAGTGATAATATAACTCAGTAACTGCTGGGCAAATTCCTCTGAAAATTCCCAGCCACTGTAGTCAGCCAGGTGAGAGTGTTTTTAGATGTTCACATACCTGAAATTACACACCTGGCCCAGGTAAAACGCCTTTTTTCTGGTGCTCCATGGTGAAGGACATGCAGCTGCCTGTGTGTAACTGTCGCCCTTAGAATGTTCGTGCAGCTTAGAATGTTCGCTCAGATGGCCAGATATGAGCAGTGAAAACAGTACATAGGCAATAACTCAAGTGGAAGTGAAACACATACATATACATACACATGCGGGAGAGGGAAGGGAGGGAGGGGGAGGCATGGCATGCAAGGGAAGAGAAGTGTGGGGGGAGAGAGTGAGGGGTGGCATGCAAGGGAGGGGAGGGAGGGGGCCCAGCATCTGGATATGACCCACCCACCCTAGAGGAGGGAGAGGGAAGGGTCAGCGTCTGTTCCTTTCCCATTTCAACATAATAACCCATAGCAACACGTGTCTGGGTACCGCTAGTATGGTGTAAAATACATCCCATTACAGAATCCACCTATATCACATTACAAAATCTTTCTGAAAAGCTAGGTGGTCAAAATGGCAGACTCTAATCTGGAGAACTGAGTTTGATTTCCCAGTACTCCACATGAGTGGTGCACTCTGACCCGGTGAATGGGGTTTGTTTTCCCTTCTCCTCCACAAGAAGCCTGCTGGGTGACCTTGGGCTAGTCACAGTTCTCTCCTAATTCTCTCAGCCCCACCTACATCACCAGGTGTCTGTTGTGGGGAGGAAAGGTGATTGTAAGTGGCTTAGAAATGCCTTAAAGGTAAAGAAAAGTGGGGTATAACAACCAACTCTTCTTTGTATCAGTATCCTTCTCAGGTAGTCCTTGAACTGTGCCTGGGCTCACATTTAGCAAGTCTCTGTTGTCTGTGCTCAGCTGTATTGTATGATTACGGAAGTGTAGACATATGGAAGGAAAAATAAATTCTTCAGCTGCCATAATGTACACAGATACTGGGAAGATAAATGGGGAGGAGCAGGAACCCCCAGATCAAAGATGCATGGATTCCCGGTGGATAGGGCTGCGCTCTGATCCTTTTGCACTGGCAAAAAAAACAATAATTGAAAAATCTGCTCTGTTCCTTCAAAGTCATCATTGACTTGAAATACAGGCAAAGAAGCTCCAGAAAAGATAGCCACGAATGTCACCTTTGCAACAGCAGCGCTAAAAGGAAGGCAAGACCTTCCTCTCCCATAGGGCCTTTGTCCACTTACCTTAAGCCCCGCGCTACTTGAGGAGAGTAGCGCGGGGTCCCCCAGCACTCCCCACGAGAGGGGCGGCAACAGCGCAGCCGCCCCGACGCTGCTGCTGTCGCGCCCCCTCAGCGCGAGGCATCCCTGGCGCTCTTGCAAAGAGCAGCCGAAAACAAGTTTGCTGCAACTTCAATGTGACATCCCTTCAAATATTTAAACACGGCTATCGTGTCACCCCTTAACCTTCTATTTTCCAGACTAAACATACCGAGCTCACTAAGCCGTTCTTCGTAGGACATGGAATCCAGTGTAACATGGAAATTTGCACTGTCCCTTCTTGTTTTTTACTTAAGGAGAAACAAAGTCCTCTGGAGAAGGCAGCTAAGAACTGAAGCTGCCAGAGAGCGTTTCCCCACTTACTCATGGCCCCCTATGCCGCGCGCTATTCTCAGCGCGCGTCATTTCTGGTGCACGCCCGGGCTTCCCCGCGCTCTGTGCGGAGTCATCAAAAGGCGCCATTTTGAAGAGCGCCCGGAAAGACGCGCGCTGAGGGGGCGCAACAGCGGCAGCGTCGGGGCGGCTTCGTTGTCGCCGCCCCAGTAGTGGGGAGTGCCGGGGACCCCACGCTACTTGGCTACAGTAGTGCGGGGCAGAATGTAAGTGGGAAAACGCCCAGAGATGATCTCCCCAAAAGTGTTATGGTTGCTTGGAACAGGAGGATGCTGTCCTCAGACGTCATAAAGAATGCCCTGGCTGGAGTAGGATACAGGGAACCCAACGCCTCCCTCCCAACCGTACACACAGTATTATATCCCATCAATTTGTAATTACAGCCATTTTCCTCTCCTGAAACATAAATGAGTGATTACTTCCATTAACTGAAAATTCGAAACTGTTAAGTAACATTCCAAAGAAAGAGAAGGCCTGGAATATTTTTTAAGTGGGGCAGCACATGACAGATTTACAGTGCGATGTGCCACTCGGCGCGCTGATTTATTTCCTTTGATTTATTGCCGTCTCCTGCCCATGTGTGGGAATTGAGTCATCTCTGTTTGAGGCGCTGAGGCCATTTATACCCAGTGGCAATTAAATTTTATTCAGGCACTCATTGTTTTGGATGGAGGGATTTTTATCGGCCTGCCACAAAAGCATCACTGGCCATCTGCTTGGAAAACAATTTTATTTTTTTAAATTCAAAGTTAATACTTCTCCATTATTTTACTCTCAAGTGAGAACAATGTTGTGCCGCTCCATAGATCAAGATACATTCTGTTTTCTGATCTGCGTAACAGGCGAATGAGATGAAGTCCTTTTCTGCCAGTTTTCTCCCTTCCAAGAATTGATCCTGCTTAGCTTCTGAGATCTGATGAGATTGAGCTAGAAGAAGAAGAAGAAGAAGAAGAAGAGGAAGAGGAAGAGGAAGAGGAAGAGGAAGAGGAAGAGGAAGAGGAAGAGGAAGAGGAAGAGGAAGAGGAAGAGGAAGAGGAAGAGGAAGAAGAAGAAGAAGAAGAAGAAGAAGAAGAAGAAGAAGAAGAAGAAGAAGAAGAAGAAGAAGAAGAAGAAGAAGAAGAGGAGGAGGAGGAGGAGGAGGAGGAGGAGGAGGAGGAGGAGGAGGAGGAGGACAAGGAAGAAGAAGAAGAGGAGGAAGAGGAAGAAGAAGAGGAAGAGGAAGAAGAAGAAGAAGAGGAAGAAGAAGGAGGAGGACAAGGACGAGGAGGACGAGGACGAGGAGGATGAGGAGAGTTGGATTTATATCCCCCCTTTCTCTCCTGTAAGGAGACTCAAAGGGGCTTACAAACTCCTTTCCCTTCTCCCCTCACAACAAACTCCCTGTGTGGTAGGTGGGGCTGAGAGAACTCAGAAGAACTGTGACTAGCCCAAGGTCACCCAGCTTGCATGTGCTGGAGTGCACAGGCTGAATTCCCCAGATAAGCCTCCACAGCTCAAGCGGCAGATCGGGGAATCAAACCATGTTCCTCCAGATTAGAGCATACCTGCTCTTAACCACAACACCACTGCTGCTCCCTATGCTGCTTTCCCTCACTGACAAATCATTAAGATGCATTAAAACAGATATTGGGTTGTTCACGTTTTATTTATTTATTCAGCATATTAATATTCTGCTTTTCTTCTCCCCCCAGGTGTGGGGAGGAACAACACACCTAAAGCAGTTAACATTGCATAGTGGGGGGAAAAAACAAACGAACAAGAAAGGCAGCGGAGGCTCCGAAATGGTTGAGCCAGTCTCTCTCTGCTGGCTAATCTTCTGCCTTGTTCTAAGCTCTTCCTCAGGCTAAAAGCTGAAAGACAAAAATGTTGGCACCCTCCGATTATCCTTTTATCTGAAGGAATGTACAGATCATTTAAAGAGAAGCTGAAGGAGCTATATGGTGCACCTTGCCCTGCAACGGTACACAAGTGAAACAGGAATAGTCTTGTGTTCTTTTAATGGTACAGACATCATCGATAACCACCTAAGCCCCTTTTCCATGTTGCTAGAGGTTCCTCTCTGGTCATTTATGTATTTATTGTCACCTTTGCCTTGAACCTACATTTCCTCCGGGTTCCTCCCTCTTTGGAATTCACTATGCTATCAGTTCACAGAACATCTGTGTAAAGGATTCAATGGTGTTGATGGTGAAGTAACCTTGAGTGCATTCCACAGCCCGGGCGATGGGCCAGATGCATCGGCGGAGACTTTATCTTTGCGCGGGAGATGAAGTCTCCGTTCCCATGGGAATCAGGAAGGGGGGATGGGGTGAATGGTATTATAACCTGTGCTTCTGGCGGGAAGTGTCATTCCTGCCACTGCGTGTACTTGAGCTTTCTAAGATGTCTTAATAAATGGACTTTCATTACCAAAGCCTTTTATTTCTGCGTCTATGGAATTCCTTACATTGTGGCAGGAATCGTAATTCATCTATATTCTTGTGCAGTGGACCTCTTGTCTTACGATGGAGACGTTGAATGCTACTGCGGAAGGTGCGCTAGCCCCCAAAGAGCGCTCCGCCCTTTCCCTTCTGGATTTCGAGACACCGGCACGAGAACGGGCCTCGCTGGTGGCTCTTTCCCGTCCCTCGTATCAACCACGAGTCTTCCTTTACTCCGTTGGAGCGAGGGGCGTGGCAGCGACGATGGGGACTTCCATGAGTGCGTTTGGGGCGCTGTCCATGGATCGAAGCGCCTGTGGAGCGGATCTCTACCGTTCTCGTGTGGATTACAAACCTCAGATGCAACCTGTCATGGAGGAGAGCCAGGCTTGACCACCTTTCATCACGGCAACCCAGGAGTCCATTGAGCGATTCCCTGGACTTCGTATTTTGGTGATGCTCCCAAGGAACCACCGTGGCACAGCACTGGGGCCCGTCCAAAGGACACGGGACTCAACCTGGAGTTGGGAGGGGTATCCGTACCGCTTCCCAATCGAACCCCATCCCGGTCCGGCGACCGCACCTGAGGTGCCTCGGGGAGCCACCGTTGGCTCTGGCGGCTTCCGTGTCTCCGCGTGGTCGCTTCCTGATGACGAAGAGTCTGAAGAAAGCCTGCATTCCCAGCGGACGGTTTCCTCTCCCATCGAGAGAAGACTGGGATGAGAGTAAGGCGACTTCGAGATGCCAAGCGGCATGGAACCCGTGAAGCGCCAGCTATAGAGGGAGGAGGAGCAGGCACGGTGGCATAGCAAGCGCGAAACGCTGCAGAGGGACCGGGAACAGCAACATAAAGAAGTCCAGCTTCGAGTTGGACCGTGCAAAGGCAGCTCCAACGGCAATATGCCAGAATCTGTCAGTCCATGATAAAGTCCTGGAACAGTCAGACTGGATTTACAACGGCAGCGAAAGCGTTCAGGCTCTGCGCCGCAAAGTGAACTCACTGAAGCCCTTAAAGCCAGGGACGAACTGCTTAAATTAGAGGCGAGAAAAAGCTGCTTTGCATGCGCGCAAGATGCATTGGCTCGCAAGGAGAGGGAGCTTGCTGCTTTGGAGAGGGAACTAAGGAGGCAGCAGACCAGAGGGCCGCAAGTTGGAACCTATGCTGTTACTGATCATGCGGTGCCAGGGGCCGCGTACCTGGGTCCTGCCACCCAAATGCCAGCGGCACCGCCAGCGCCCCCGATTCCAGCCCCTGTACAACAGCCGCCTGCCCAACCTGCTCAGCCAGCGCAACCACCTCCCCAGCAGGCGCCAAGAGCCGTCGAGCGGGGCTACTTTGACCCCGATACCAGCCCGTTTTGATGGGACCGCTTACACACATCACTACCTCATCTTGCAACTCAATGCCCACTTGGAAGACTATGATGATCTCTACCGGTCTGAACGCCGAAAAATACGGGGCATCGGCTCAGTCCTAGATGGGGCGGCAGCCGACTGGTTCGTGACTGTTTTGGATTTGCAGGATGAGGACTCTCGCACAGTGCCCGCATTCCTCCAAGCTTTGAGCGCGCTTTCAAGATCCAGGCGCCGAGAATGAAGCTATCCAGCACCATCAAAACCATCCAGCAAGGCAACCGCCCGTTTGCAGAATTTGTCCGTGAATTTCGTGCGGCGGCTGCTCGACTTCCTCCTGAGTGGCCTGAGCATGAGATCGCGAATACTTCTCGGATGCTGTGGATAGCAAGCTACGATGAAACGGTGTTTTTAATCCGGGTTCCTCGTACCATTGCAGATTGGATCCAGTTAGGGTCTCAAGTGGCGTCTCGTTTGGAATACGCTTCGCCAAGGAGGCCGCCCACGCCCGAAAACCACTACCGTGCCCACCAAGTCAAGCCCAGCCGCCTCTACCGAAACCACCTCTGAGCGCCGTCGCCGACTTGGGTTGTGTCTTTACTGCGGAGGGCCAGGTCATCTAGCCGCCAACTGTCCCAAGAAGCAAAACCAACCGCTCCAGCTCCGCGTACTCCGTCTGCCAAACCACCACGCAGGTCAGGGCCGCCTCCCACTGGCTCGTCTAAAGCGGTGACCGAAGGCGACCCAGAGGAGGGGGAAGCAGCTGTCTGTCTTTCTTCAGCCCCATGGACATGGGCCCGACTCTATTGGCGGTGAGTGAAGGCAGCGCTCCCATTACTGTTCAAGCATTTCTGGCCAACCCGCTAAACACACTTTCGCATTATAGCCTCGGCCCTTGTGGATTCGGCTGCTCCCACTGCTTAATGCGGCCCCAGGTGGCAGAGGAGCTGGGTCTGGACCGAATTCCCCTGGCTACGCCCATCCCATTCACCCAAATGGACGGCAGCCCCTCGGAAGCAGGACCGGCCCAATTCAAAACACAGCGGTTCTCCTCCGTTGCGCCGACCATTGGGAGAAAATTAGTTTCATTTTAGCGCCAGTGGCCAAACCTCCATAGTTTTGGGCATGCCTTGGTTGTTGTTACATGAACCAAAATTCATTTGGAAAGAAAGGATCCTAGAATTCACTGACCCTCCCTGCGGTGAACACATGAATTGGGAAGAAAATCCAGCGTCTCCTGACCTCCCCTCTCTGGCTTCCTCAATGATTGCTCCCGATTCTATTGACATCCCACCTGCATATCAGGATCTAGCCAGAGTTTTTCAGGAGCAGGAATGCGATCAATTGCCACCACAGAGACACTGACTGTAAAATTGTCCATACAACCAGAGCGCAACTGCCCAAGGGTAGAATCTACCGCATGAGTCCCAATGAGGAGAAGGAACCGTGCTTTCTTAGACAAGAACCTTGCTCGCCCGGTTTTCATCTGGCGGGCTACCAAACACCTAACACGCTGCTCCCGTTTTGTTTGTCAAAAAGAAAGATGGGTCTTTACGGCTTTGCACAGATTATCGAGGTCTCAATGCGGTCTCCCTGTCCAATAAATATCCTTTGCCTTTGATCAAGGACCTTTTAGATGCACTCGGCAAAGGACGCATTTTACTAAATTAGACTTGAGAGAAGCTTACTACAGAGTCAGAATTGCTGAAGGATATGAACACCTGACTGCGTTTAATACAAAGTTTGGACAGTTTGAATATTTAATAATGCCATTCGGGTTAAGTGGGGCCCCCCGGAGCTTTCATGGCCCTTATCAACGAAGTTCTCCATGATTTACTGTACAAGGGAGTTGTTGTATATTTAGATGGCGTTTTAATTTACTGCAACTATAGAAGAGCATGAAATGTTGGTCCGGAGGTATTGAAACGCTTGCTTGACAACTCTCTCTTTGCCAAACTCTCCAAATGCTGTTTTCATCAGACCTCCATTGACTATTTGGGTTACCGGATCTCGCCCGAGGGCTTAAAATGGATCCTGCTAAAATTGATGCAGTCCTCCAATGGCCTGCCCCCACCAACCGCAAAGAACTCCAGTCGTTTCTTGGTTTTGCTAATTTCTATCGTGATTTTATACCCCAATTTGCTGAACTGACTCTCCCTCTCACAGACCTCTTACGCACTAAGGGTAAGGATTCACTGTCCGCCAAGCCCGGGGCCCCCCTTCTCTGGTCTGAGGAATGTCAAACAGCCTTTCAACTATTAAAATCTGCGTTTACCACCGAACCTATCCTAAAGCACCCCGACCCAGATCTCCCGTTTGTGGTTCACGTGGGCCTCGGACAAAGCACTCGGGGCAGCCCTGTTGCAGAAAAATAAAGATGGTAGACTGGTTCCGTGTGCTTATTTGTCCTAAAAAAATTCTCTGGTGCCGAACTCCAACTGGACTGTGGGAGACAAAGGGAGACTCGCGGCCATCAAAGCAGCACTCTCCACTTGGCGCCACTGGCTGGAGCTAAGCACCCTTTTCAAGTTTGGTCGGATCATAAAAACCTGGCAGCTCTTTCCCCCCCCCTCAAGATGTCCATAAAACAACTTCGTTGGGCGATTTCTTTTCTCGTTTCTCATTTACAGTCCATTTTTTTTCCTGGGAAAACCAACAAACTGGCTGGCGCGCTCTCGCGCCTACCCGGGGAGGGGTGGAGCTGCCTTGCGAGACATTCCATACCGTTCTTTCCCCCTCCCAGTTGGGGTTGGCTGTCACCCGATCTCAAGCGTCCGCCTCCCCTCCACCCCGTTCCCAGTCTCGTCTCTCCTTTCCTGCGGGAATTGGAGGAGGCGGGGCTGCATGAGCCCCCAGCTGGCTGAAGGGGACTCCCAATTCGCGTTTGGAGAATGGAGTTTGGCGGAGGAATGTTGGTACGTGCCTCCTCCGCCAAACAAGTTCTTGAAGCTTGCCCACGATGCCCGATTGACTGGACATTTTGGCTTTGAAAACTCTGCACTTAGCCCGCCGGCAGTTCTGGTGGCGCGCAATGCGCAAAGACATTGAGGCTTACATTAAAGGCTGCTCGGTTTGTGCAGAAGCCAAAACCATCCCGGGAAAGCCCAATGGACTGTTGAAACCTCTCCCGGTAGCTTCCGCCCTTGGGAAGTCGTCTCCATGGATTTCGTTACAGATTTGCCCGAAAGTCATGGCAACACGGTTTATGGGTGGTGGTAGACTTATTCTCTAAGCAAGCCCATTTTATTCCATGTGCTTCCATCCCCTCTGCTCCTAAGTTGGCGCGGCTGTTTATTCAACATGTTTACCGTCTCCATTCCGCCCCGTTAAGGTGGTCTCCGACCGCTGACCCCAATTCATCTCAAAGTTCTGGAAGCGTTTTTTGGGATTGTTGGGAGCCGCCCGACCATCGCCGCCCCCTACCACGTTCAAAGTGACGGCGAGGCGGAGAGAACGAACAGAACCCTAGAGCAGTATTTACGTTGTTACACCAACTACCACCAAGACAATTGGTGCGAGCTTATTCCGTTTGCGGAGTACGCCTTCAACAATGCGGTTCATAGTAGTACAAAGAAAAACCCCTTTGAACTTGTGTCTGGTGCAGCTCCTTCCCGCCGTTACCACAACTACCCGCGGCAGCGTTGGACCCCCAGAATTCCAACAATGGATTTCATCCCTAGCCGAGGGATGGAAGTCGGTCCAGACCGCCCACAGCAAGCAAAGGACTCCCAAAACTGCAAAGCGGATAAACACCGCTCAGATTTCCCTCGGCGTGCGGGCCCCTGGGTGTATTTACCTACAAAAAAAATCTCAGAGACGTGCATAAATTTTCCAAACTTGGCAAGAGATTTGTGGGACCTTTTCAAATTACTAAAGTGATTAATGATGTCACTGCCCGCTTAGATTGGCCTAACTCTCTTAGTAACACCCATCCTGTCTTCCATTCCAGCTTGCTCAAAGGGGAGGCTCCAGCTTCCGATGCCTGTACGACCGGAGAGGCCCCTCCGACTATTATTGATGGCCACAAGCACTACGAAATTGGCGCTTATCCTGGACTCTGGCTTTAATGTCGCAGCAGCTTGCAATATTTAGTTTCTTGGGTGGGATATTCCTCTGGGTATAATCAATGGGTTTATTCGAAAACATTAGAGGCTTCCGCCCTTATTTCTGCTTTCCACAGCGCCTTTCCGCAACCTGGGGAAGGGGTCTTCTTTAGGGGAGGCAGAGTGTAAGAGTTCAATGGTGTTGATGGTGAAGTAACCTTGAGTGCATTCCACAGCCGGGCCGATGGGCCAGATGCATCGTGAGACTTTATCTTTGCGCGGGAGATGAAGTCTCCGTTCCCATGGGAATCAGGAAGGGGGGATGGGGTGAATGGTATTATAACCTGTGCTTCTGGCGGGAAGTGTCATTCCTGCCACTGCGTGTACTTGAGCTTTCTAAGATGTCTTAATAAATGGACTTTCATTACCAAAGCCTTTTATTTCTGCGTCTATGGAATTCCTTACAATCTGTGGTTTCCGAAAGCTCCCAAAGTACAACTTTTCCACGCCCTTCACAGGGAAAGTGAAGGGAGGCGGCATGTGCAGATGTGGGATCCAGCAGGTTCTCACAGGTTCCCGGGAGTAGGTTACTAATTATTTCTGTGTGCCCAGAGGGGGTTACTAATTGGTGATTTTGCCATGTGATTTTTGCCTTGGATGTTACCCCTCCTCCGCTCTATAAACGTGGTGAGGCAGAACTTGAAGCAGTCTAGCAGGAGGTGCACCGGCGTGTGTGGCAGCCTGCGCCTGCGTGCATTCGTTTCTTGCCCAAGGACCGGCGCAGCGGTTGCGTCCTTGCCACAGCCCTGCCCAGGAATGCCCCGCCCCTGGAATGCCCGGCCACGCCCCCATCGTGCCCTGCCCAGCCCCATTGGCGCTACGCCACAGTTTGAATCCCACCACCATGGGAACCTGTTACTAAAATTTTTGGATCCCACCACTGGGCATGAGTTTTGCTTTCTTGGGTTTTTCTCACTCCTCCCCACCTTCACTCACCCACACAACAGCAGTTTCTTCTGCTCTTCCGGTCACCACTTCAGAAGGATCGTCAGGGCTGGTTTTTAAAATTTTTGCACTGAGGGTCTATCACTGGAGTGAGACTCTTGAAACTTACATCAAACCTAGATGATCTAATGATCTAAAATCTGGAGCCATGAACAGACAAGACAGATCTTTGTACAAACCCGAGAGAAGTCAGGTTTCCAGAAAGATCTGAAATCTGAAACACACGCAGGCAGGTTTAAAACCCTCCACAAAAACAGAAACAACACCTGTAGCTTTAAGTAATGAAGGTCCTCGATGACTATTGCTAGGCAACTCTGATGCTTCCATTTGGCCATGCCAGCAGGGGCTGATGGGAGCTGTAGTCCATGAACATCTGAAGCACCAGAGCTGGACCCCCCTGGTCTCATGAATTAACACTAGACCAGTGGTGGCAAACCTTTGGCACTCCAGATGTTATGGACTACAATTCCCATCAGCCCCTGCCAGCATGGCCAATTGGCCATGCTGGCAGGGGCTGATGGGAATTGTAGTCCATATCATCTGGAGTGCCAAAGGTTCGCCACCACGGCACTAGACTGAAGACAGCACCAAAAAAAAAAGTCAGTAGGCAACCTCCCCGGATGAAGGTTGTGCAGATAGGACAAGGGGGGGTGTCGCGGGGTGGTGGCGTGGTGGCGTGACTCACCTAGGACAAGGGTACCCCTTGTCCATGGGCGCCACTCTTCTGGTCACGCGGGTGGGGCGCAAAATCAGCCCACACGTGACCAGGAAGTCCTGCTGTCTTGTCATTTTCGTGTGCCTCGACCCCATCTGAGGGGGAGTTTAAGGGGGAGGTGGGCAAGGGGAGTCTCGGGGGGGAGGTGGGCACCCTAGACCTTGCCCATGTCCATGGGTGGGGTCGAGGGCAGTGGGGGGCAGAGCCTGAGGGTGGGGCAGGGCGGGGGGCAGAGCCTGGGGGCATCCTGGAGACAATTTGTCTCCAAGCGCCCTTTACTCCAGGTACACCTCTGGGTGGCAGGGGGGGGAGAGAAAGATGGCAAAATGGTGGCTTGGCTCACCTAGGAATCCTTCGCAATGGGAAAATCCCTATGCAAACAAAAAAAAGTGGTAAAAACCCACTGCAAAAGCAAACAGCTGTGGGTTAAGTAGTGCATGCTTAAAGGGCGTCTGCCAGCAGGATGGATTCATTTACTCTGCAGTGGCTAATCTTGTTCTAGCTTCTGGAGCTGGCTTTGCTGGTAAACTGACCAGAACAGTTTCACTGTTTTAGAATAACTTAAGGATGCTTAATAGAGCGCTTAATTTCACAACTGATCTGCTTGTACTGTTTCTGCAACAGCTCCAGCAGAAATACGTTTAGCAACACTTGATGTTTGAATAAGCAATTTTGGAGAGATGGATAGAAAGAGACACAAATACGTTCCCTGTTTCGAAGCTGGATGCAAACACACTCCCGGTTCAGATTGAAAAATCCGAACATTACAGCCCGGAATGGAAAAGGCAGGTGTTTTTACAAACCTGGGGGAATCCTAAAATTTAAATAAGAGAGATTTGTAAAACACCAAACCATAAAGAAGCTATCCCTGCACAAATGCTGACACTGCAACCGAAACTCCAACAACACAAATCACATTTCATCACATGAGATTAGTGGCGGAGCTACAAAGTGGAGGAGCGCATTGCACCGGGCGTGCGCTTGGGAGGTGCGAAAATTATCCACTGACCCCCTTTTCCCCTCGCCTCGCCCCGCCCCGCCCCGCCTCGCCTCGCCTCGCCTCGCCAGGCCTGGCCCTGCCCCACCATCCTGGCCTGTTTTCAGCCTGCATGAAACTGTTTTATGCCAGTTGGGAAAGGTAAGTGGGGACCATGGGTAGTGTGACCAGACATCCCGCTTTTGGCAGGACAGTCCTGCTTTTGGCGGGACAGTCCCGCTTTTAACCAATTTGTCCCGCGGGGTTTTTTAAATGTCCCGATTTTTGGACACGGCCGCAGGAGCACACTGCCTTTTGGGGCGCTCCCCGGTTTCCCGCCCTGCCACAGCAGCCTTCATGCTGCTGCACTGCCTTCTGGGGCACTCCTGTTTCCCACCCTGTGACAGGGCAGGAAACCGAGGAGCGCCCCAAAAGGCAGTGCGCTCCTGCAGCCGCGTGCGTGCGCGTGCGTCCCAGTTTTAAAAGGTGTAAATCTGGTCACCTTAGCCGTTGGGCAAGGGGGCGAGGCCACGAGGGGGAGGGGTTGCAGGGGGCAGAAAACATGGAGTGCATCCTGGGTGCACCCCTGCCCAGCTACGCTTCTGCATGAGATCACATGAGGCCCGAGCAGGCCATGCATCTTGCTCCAGGTCTCCCCTCACATCACCTGGCCAGTGGCGGCTAAGGACCATGGAGATTCGTTACAGAGAATGTGCCAGATGTGATTTCCTCTTCAAGAGGAAAAATTAAAAAAAAAACTTTCAAATCACTGTAAACACCTATTGTTTCACATGATCTCTGCAGCCCGGATCGTAATGGCACAGATGTGGAGAACCGAAAAAATCCTGACAATGGACCTACGGATACATAAAATGCAACAATTGTACATTATGGACCAAATATCATTTCAATTAAAAAATGTTAATTTAGAACAGTATAAACTGATATGGCAACCATGGTCAGACTATATTTTAGAAACTTGCGATATGACAACATATCCAGCTTGATATTAATGATTTAAGATAGGAGATTTAATAAAATGTTAACTTTTTGTTTTAACTATATAAATGTTATATATAAGGAATGTAGAGTGGAGGTCCGGGGGGGGGTGGGGTGGGGTAGGGGATACAGAGGGGATGGGTGGAGGGTTTACATAGGACAAGAATAGCAATGCATTGTATTAGAGGATATTATTAAATAGACGAAATGTTAGGATAATTTTGCATGGATTATACGGAATTTAGGGAGCATTTGAGTTAATTATTTCAATACTCATGCATTGATTTTTGTTATCCTCTGACTCTTGTACAATAAAAACATTTTTAAAAGGAGGATCAAGAGCTGTCCCCACTAGCCAGCTAATTAAAAAGGTTTGAAGTAGAAAGTGATCCTGGGTGCTTTCTGCTTCGAGGCCAGCCCTTTCCCCCTCCTAGTGGCATACCTGAAGGAAATGGAGCCTGGGGCAAGGACTAGAATTGCACCACGCTCTGGGCCTCCCAAAAGTTTACCGTCCCGCTAAAAGTGTGCCCCACCCACTACCTCTCCAAAGAGGGTGGACTGGGTAGTGAGCAAGTGGGTGGGCTGGGCAGTGCTCCCTCGCTCCGGGCGCAGCAACCACCGCTCAGCTTCACTGACTCCACCGTGGCTGCTTGACACGTCCTCTGCTGTATGCAGAGGTGGGATCCCGCAGGTTCTCACAGGTTCCCGAGAGTAGGTTACTAATTATTTGCATGTGCCGTGAGGGGGTTACTAATTGGTGATTTTGCCACGTGATTTTTGCCTTAGTTACGCCCCTCCTCTCAGCAGTAGCGCGCAGAACTTGAAGCAGTCTAGCAGGAGGTGCACTGGTGTGCGTGACAGCCTGCGCCTGCGTGCATTCGTTTGCTGCCCAAGGACCGGCGCAGCGGCTGCGTCCTTGCCACAGCCCCGCCCAGGAATGCCCTACCCCTGGAATGCCTGGCCACACCCCCATCATGCCCGACCCAGCCCCATTGGCGCTGGAGGGTGTTAATTCACTCTCCATTTTATCCTTGTGGTTGTTATTTAAACTTGAAACACGCTCTTCCCACCAAAGAAGGCTCAGAGTGGCTGCCAACACATACAATATTAATACAAACATAAAAACAATAAACAATAAAACACAGTACAAAAAATTCAGTATGGTGTGTAGATACCCTCAACTACGTACAAGTATTATCTCTTGAATGAGATGTTCCTCTCTTTGCCTGAACCTAGAAGCTGCCCTTTGACCCCTATTTTTTCTCTCAGTAGCCGTTGTTGCTTTACTTTCCATATGGAGACAGATATTTCTGCAAGAAATAAATACGGCATACTTGCACACGCATATTGCTGGAAAAGCAGCCTATTTGTGTTAAGGAAACATACTCTTTACTTTGGCTTTCCTTTTTTCTATCAACTGCAACAAGAATGTGAACAGCATCTATTTGAATCGATGCAAGTTTCACTTTTTGCAATTTAGCTCTTGGGAGGATTGATTTACCACACTCAATATAATGCTTCCACGACCGGGCACATGCTGCTATATTAACGAAATATACCCAGTACACCTCGTCCTGCAGACTCCAACCCTACTTTACCTCCTCTGTGTCTGTCCTATAAACCAGGTCGTGTTGACTATGTAACTGTGAATCTCGCCAACAGTGAAGCTTTGCAAAATAAAATTGAAAATGAACACCGGTTCACTCCCATCAAAGAAAAAGAGCAAAGGATGACGACTTGTGACAGGCGTCCTTCAGGGAAGCTCCAAGCACATCCTGTAAGAGTAATGTTGAGTCCCTGCATCAATCAAGATCAATGGGGCAAGATCAGAGGCAGTGTATGAACCACCAGGCCTCAGGTCTCAGCAAGACTGGCTACCAATTAGAGGAATCTGTCTAATTGAGTATGCCTCCTTAGGCGTGCTTGAGAAAACCATAGCACTGCTAAAAAAAATGTAATGACCCTGTCATTGAGTAAATACCTATGAAAGGATGTAGTTCTGTGATCTCTGTAGCTCTCCTTTAATGACTGACAGATCAGTGACCAGATCACTCACCAAACCCACTGGTTCTAATCAGTAACAGCTGGGTTAATTCCTAAAATAGGAAGAAGGAGCAGGAAAGTCCTACTTTACAAGATCTGCTCCACCTTGCAGATCTTGTTGATGGTGGCAGAAAATGCCATCCAGTTGCAGTCGACTTATGGCAGTGGTGGCGAACCTTTGGCACTCCAGATGTTATGGACTACAATTCCTCTATGCCTATTTAGGTTAATAAAGGATAAAGGATAAAGGACTACAATTACCATCAGCCCCTTCCAGCATGGTCAATTGGCCATGCTGCCAGGGGCTGATGGGAATTGTAGTCCATAACATCTGGAGTGCCAAAGGTTCGCCACCACGGACTTATGGCAACCTCATGGGGTTTTCAAGGCAGGAGGCAAATGGAGGTGGTTTGCCATTGTCGCTGTGTAGCAACCTTGGGTTTCCTTGATGGTATCCCATCCAAGTTCTAACCAAGTTCTAACCATTGCCATTGTCGCTGTGTAGCAACCTTGGGTTTCCTTGGTGGTATCCCATCCAAGTTCTAACCAGGGCCAGCCTTAGCTTCTGAGATGTGATGAGATGGAGCTAGCCTGGGCTATCCAGGCCAAGAACATCTTTGAATACAAAGCAGTATAGCCTGCATGACAAAAAGGTAAACCTGCCTCTGCTCCTGGGCCTGCTTCCGTGATCTGAGATGCTGCCCCACTATCATTCAGTCATGCATCCAAGCCCTTGAGGAAGAGAGATATGGCAGTCATGTAGGAGCTGGGATCAAAGGACCTATAGAAGGAGAGAACACTCTCAGGAGGAAACCAAAAGGATCCAGGAAGTAGACAGGCCCCAAACCTGTGCCACTGCCTAGCCAATATCAAGCAAGGAATTGACACCGCCCCTTCACAAATATGTGGCCAAGCTTGACAAGCTGGAAGAGGGTTGAAGGCAGAGATGTTGGGGACTGTGTGACCTCAGAAATTTCACTATGTCGTGACAATGGTCCCTCTAGGAATTGCCAGAAACTCCTTGGCAAAACAGTGACAAGTGGTTCAAGTGACAATGGTCCTTCTAGGAATTGCCAGAAATTACACAATGAACCCATAGTGTCTCAGGCGATTCCTAGAGCTACCCATTCTCACCTCCAGGTTATACCCTTGAATTCTCCATGAAAAAGGCAGGCTATAAATAATACGAAGGAAGGAAGGAAGGAAGGAAGGAAGGAAGGAAGGAAGGAAGGAAGGAAGGCAGGCAGGCAGGCAGGCAGGCAGGCAGGCAGGCAGGCAGGCAGGCAGGCAGGCAGGCAGGCAAAGGCAAAGGCAAAGGCAAAGGTAAAGGTAAAGGTGTCAGATTGCATAGGGGGAGGATAGCAAAGAGAAAGCCTCAACCATTCATTTAGAAGAGATTTTAAAGCCCACGATTCTAAACATTCTTCCTTTTGAATCTGATTGCTTCTCCAGCTTTATTGATTGCAAATGGCACGCAGTACTGCACATCCTAGGGAACTCAATAACAAAAGGGATTTTGTTACAACCACTCTGTTTCTTGTTTTGTTTTGTTTTTGAAAAGTTCTTGAAGCCAATGTCTCTGTAGCAACTGGGCAAAGTGGTAAATGTATTCACCATTTCTTCCCATTACCTCAAAATGAAAAACCTGGGTCTGCTGAAGAGAAACTTGCCCTTCTGCAAGGGAAAAGGTGAACCACTAACAATTAATTATGATGCTCGGAGGCTGAACAGAGCTCCCTGTCCGGGGAAATGGTTTTAACACGATTTGACCCACGCAGCATTTTATTACTCAGAGCTCCAAGTTCTCAAAAGCACTTCATGAAATCGATGCCGGGGAGTTTCTGTGAGTCACTGATAGAGCTTTCTTAAGGACGTCAGAAGAGGCCTGCGGGATTGGATGATGGTTCCACCACCTGTTTTATTACTGTGGTGTCATAGATACTTTGGGGGGCTTGCGAGCAGGGAATAGAAGGAGGCCTCTTCCCAGCATGGGATAGTGGTTAAGAGCAGGTGGACTCTCATCTGGAGAACCGGGTTTGACTCCCAACTTCTTCACATGAGAGGAGGATTCTATCTGGCAAACCCAGTTTGTTTCCATTCTCCAGGAGCAGCAGTGGCGTAGGAGGTTAAGAGCCCGTGTATCTAATCTGGAGGAACCGGGTTTGATTCCCAGCTCTGCCGCCTGAGCTGTGGAGGCTTATCTGGGGAATTCAGATTGCACATTGAACCTATAACTTCCAAGGTTTCACATTATACACGTATTTCCTGAGGGACGAGGTGTCATTTTACCTCAGACTTTCAATCCACATCTGCCTCTTCTCCTCTACTCCCAGCAGTTAGAAATCAACAAATTTTCCTCAGTGGCTTTGCACTGCACATGCTCTTAGAGCAGTGGTGGGATCCAAAAATTTTAGTAACAGGTTCCCAGGGTGGTGGGATTCAGACTGTGGCGTAGCGCCAATGGGGCGTGGCGGGACACGATGGGGGCGTGGCTGGGCATTCTTGGGCGGGGCATTCCTGGGTGGGGCTGTGGCAAGGATGCAGCCGCTGCGCCAATCCTTGGGCAGGAAACGAATGCGAACGCCAGTGCACCTCCTGCTAGACTGCTTCAAGTTCTGCGCGCTACTGCTGAGAGGAGGGGCGTAACTAAGGCAAAAATCACGGGGCAAAATCACCAATTAGTAACCCCCTCTCGGCACACACAAATAATTAGTAACCTACTCTCGGGAACCTGTGAGAACCTGCTGGATCCCACCTCTGTCTTAGAGGCCTCATGATTCAAGATTTGGTTTGTTAAACTTGGTTGGTAATGATATTTCCTCTAACTGTTTACATTTCGACTAACCGGTAGAGATTTGGCAGGTTTGACTAGTGGTACTGTGCTAGCAGCAATGTTTGCAGCTGTACTAAGTTCCTTATTCTCATTTCCCACCATGCACCATCTTTAAATTTCCCTTTCCTCAGAACAGAGAAGGGACTAAGTATGGTCATCAGCCTCCAGATGGTGACCGGAGATCTCCTGGGATTACAACTGATCTCCAGGCAACAGAGATCCATTCACCTGGATAAAATGGCCACTTTGGAAGATGGGCTTTGTTGCATTATACCCCATTGGTCCCTCCCCTCCCCAACCCTGCCCCCCCTGCCCGCCCCCCCAAATCTCCAGATATTCCCCAACTCAGAACTGGCAACCCTAGGGCTATGGGAAAGAAGATTTTGTATCTGACAGGCATGCCATCCAACCAGAACTCTACCCAATGTTCAAACCACACAATATTGTCTGTGAGTGGTATTCTGTGCATAGCATTCAGTGGCTCTCAAAGAACTCTCATCCTTTCTCAGTTCCATCCGGGCTGGTTCTAGATTTGGGGGAGTTCCCGGGGCCCCCCATCTGCCCCCCTCGGATGCTCCTCTTTCCTTCCGACCAGTGGTGGGATTCAAACATTTTAACAACAGGTTCCGATGGTGGTGGGGTTCAAATAATGACTGTTAAAAAGTATTTTAAAATATGTTTAATTTCACTTTTTTATTTTAAGTATTAAAATATTAATACTTAATAAAAATATTTTAAGTATTTAAAAAGTTATATTTTAAATTTTAACGACAGGTTCTACAGAACCTTCGGAACCCCCTGAATCCCACCTCTGTTTCCCACCCACCTGCATTTTATTTATTTATTATTTCAATTTATAAACTGCCCCATCCCAGAGGGGCTCTGGGCGGTGCACAACAATGTCAGTATATATGCAATGTGTAACAAAGGGTCACAATAGTGACCACATTTACTAAATCCATTAAAAACCACTAAAAGCCATTAAAACAGCGGTCAAAACAATAATAACCGGCGTCCCATAACCCAATTCGTTAAAAACCTCCCCAAAGGAGGGAACGGCCGGGCTCCTCCCTAGAAAGATAACAAGATATATACAAGAATGGAATTGTAAAAATAAGGGAGCGAAGAAGAAGAAGAAGAAGAGTTTGGATTTATATCCCCCCTTTCTCTCCTGCAGGAGACTCAAAGGGGCTTACAATCTCCTTGCCCTTCCCCCCTCACAACAAACACCCTGTGAGGTAGGTGGGGCTGAGAGAGCTCCACAAAGCTGTGACTAGCCCAAGGTCACCCAGCTGGCGTGTGTGGGAGTGCACAGGCCAATCTGAATTCCCCAGATAAGCCTCCACAGCTCAAGTGGCAGAGCTGGGAATCAAACCCGGTTCCTCCAGATTAGATACACGAGCTCTTAACCTCCTACGCCACTGCTGCTCCTCGAAGGGAGCAAAGAGGGGAGCATGCCCCTCACCTGCTTGTCTGCTCACAAGAACTCCTGCCACCTATGCTCACAGCTGCCTACAGACCTTTCCGCAGTGAAACCAGGCAAACGCATGCAGCGGGCACCATGGGTGATAGAGCACGAGCGAGTGAGAGGGTATGGCAAGGTTGCCAACCTCCAGGTGGTGACTGGAGTTCTCCCACTATTACAATTGGCTTCCATTTGACAAAGATCAATTCACTGACAGAAAATTGCTGCTTTGGGAGGCAGAGTCCCCCTCCCCTCATCAACCCCCCCCCCTCCTTAGGCTCCACACCCCAATTTCTAGGTATTTTCTAAACCAGAGCTGGCAACCCCAGGGCAGGAGGTACTGGCAGCCATTGGCCCAACCAAAACCCTTGGGCCTTGAGAAGCCCCAGCTCAGGGTATGCTGACACTGACCCTGATTCAGTGTCTGGGCATTAATTACCATATATACTCGTGTATAAGCCGAGTTTTTCAGCCCTGTTTAAAGGCTGAGAAAAGCCCCTTCAGCTTATACACGAGTCACCATTTGCTAGCAATCACAACGAGGCTGGGGGCGGGGCCGGGACAACCTCCGTGCCACTTGTTGCTGCCCTCCTCGGAGGGTGAAGGGGGAACCCCGAGGCACCCTGGCTGGCTGGGCTTTGTCAAACCCCAGGAGGCAGAGGGAGCTCCTTATTTGGGCAGTGACATCAGGGGGAGTCACTGCCTAAATAAGGAGCTCCCTCTGCCTGCTGGCTGGCTGGGCTTTGTGAAACCCTTCCCACCCTGGCTTATAGGCAAGTCAATAAGTTTTCCCAGGTTTGGGCAGTAAAATTAGGTGCCTCGGCTTATACAAGGGTCGGCTTATACACAAGTATATACGGTAGCTTGTTATTGAATGAAGGCAAATGTCATCTTTGTAGCATATGGCAGCATGGCAGAAAATGAGCTGAGTAAGAGGCAGAGATTTGAGAGTCTAACAGGAATGTATAAGAATGCTACTAAAAAGTTTTGTCTCAAAAACCGGTGGGGGGGGGATCCTGACATGAGTGGGCAGTACATGACCTCAAAGCTAAAACCAAGCAATAAGAACCAGCCCGATCCTCATTAGACAAACCATTGTGCTATCCAATTATTTAAAAGTTAGCTGAAGCCAAAGATTATTTTTGGAACGTGTAATGTCAAACATTCTTAAGGAGGCACTCGCTGAAGGTCAATTGGCCAATTTTCATTTCTTTCCTCATAGATCAAGAAGATGGAGGGTATGGCCGGGTCTCCAAGAATCAAGAATACAGCAGACAAGACTAGGGCCGCTTCCGCACGGAGGCAGAAGCGGCCGGGTCGGCGTAATTCACGCCGACCCGACGACTCTGGGAACGTCCGCACAGACAGTCCGGGAACCGGCTGGGACGACGGCGCCGCGGAGCGCCATCGCCCGGCTGACCCGGCTTGTCCCTGGCCCTCCGGCACGTCACCGAGGCCTGGAGACATTCCCCCGGCCCTGCGTGCCTGCTTGAGCGTCGCAGGGCAGGGGGGCATGTCCCCAGGCCTCGGCGATGCGCTGGAGGGCCGGGGACAAGGTAAGTGAAGGGAGGGAGTGGGGGGGGGGAAGCGCCTGGAAGCTGCTGCCGTTCGCACGGCAGCAGCTCCCAGCCGGCGTTTCCAGGAAAGTGCGCTTCCAAGTGCACTCTGGAAACGCCGACTTGAAAACGCTCCAATCGTGGTGATCTTGAGGTGCCGCTGTGGCTTGGCGCGAGTGCCTGCTGTGCGAATGGCTCCCTGGGGACCCAGGCAAGCGTTTTTACCGGCCCAAATACAGGGCGTCCCTTTGTAGAATGCCCATCGCGAGGAAAGGGGCCTAGGATTGTGGGCATTGTCTGGGGATTCAAAATTCCCAAATGTGGGACCTTGAATATGTCCTTTTGAGGTGGACAGAAGACCCTAGTGTTGAAGCAGCCATTAAAAACCATCCCATGATTCAGCATCACACTGAAAAATCTCCCTCTGCTGAATTGTAAACTGGATAACATATGTTCCTATCATTGTAAATCCTCTGGCGTCCAGACCGCAGAGCCATAACACCAGCTGGGAATCACACTGTTGAATGTCACAAAAACATCTGTCATTTCCCCCCTTCCCAGGTAGGTCTACAGGGGAGAGAAAAGGACGGAATTTGTTAGCGGCTTTGAGGCTCCTTGCAGTTGAGAAAAGAGGGGTATAAATCCAAACTCTTCTTCTTCTATGTAGAAGATCTTGGCCCGAGATCCTGGAGGTTTTTTTTGCCTTCCTCTGGGCATAGAGCAGGCAGAGGTAAATTTCCTGCATTGTGCAGGACGTTGGACTGAGATGACTCTTTTTTTTAAAAAAAAATTTTTAATAATATGCTTTATTAAATTCAAATAAGGAGTTACAGGGGGGAAAAAAACGAGTAGAATGGTTAAAATAGGTGGTCCGGTTATAGTCCTACAAACTAATACATTCTTCAGGTCGTACCGCATATTTGGGAGATAAAAAGGATAGAGAGAAGAAAAGGAAGAAAAAGACTATGAGAGTATCATATTAAGAAGAAGATTAGAAAGAGTGGAGATGGTTAAAAGAAGAGAAATCCAGGCGAAACACATTAGTTGTGTTTCTTGTCATTTTATCTTACATTATTACTTATGGGACTTCACCATCAATTTTGATTTCTTGTTACTAATACATTATCAACTAACTGTTTGTGTCATGATAAAGACAATTTCGAGGTTATATTTACTATACATACTTTGTTACCATTTACCATTCATCTTTATATAGTTCAATTGTGTCATTAGCTTCATAACATATCTAACCTCATGGACTGAGATGACTCTTGAGGTCCCTTCCAGTTTTATATTTCTGTGATGTCAAGTTGCAGAAATTTGCAATGATTTCTTTCCTTCCATCCATCCTAAAGATGAACTCATCTTCAGCATCCTTTCTCTGGAGCTATAAAACTTTCTAATTTTACTTGTTATTTTGAAGAGTTGAAACCTGTTTTGCCTGCTAACAAAAGCCTCAAGGTAGTGAAGTGGCTTTCTAAAACTTTGAATATGAGCCACAACATGGTGATTCCCATGTTATAGAGCATAGGTGTCAAACTCGTGGCCCTCCAGATGTTATGGACTACAGTTCCCATCATCATGCTGGCAGGGGATGATGGGAACTGTAGTCCATATCATCTGGAGGGCCGCGAGTTTGACACCTGTGCTATAGAGGGTGGTGGCACGACAGAGACTCAGGCAAAAAGCTTAGTGATTTTTAGGGGTGCGTCACGTGAATGAGTGGGGAATCAAACCCAGTTGTCCAGATCAGAGGCAAGCACTCTTCACCACTATATGCCATGCTAAAAATGTGGTGGTGGGAGAGAGTATTATGGATACTATAGACTAATAAAATAACTGGTTTCTGGATCAACTCAAGCCTGAAATGTTCATGGATACCAAAGTGACTAAATTGAGACCATCAGGATGGTTCATACCCTCTCACTTCTTAAGTGAGATGTTCTCCACAGTAGGTCTCCTTGGCGGTTTGCTTCTGCTTCTGCTGGACTGAGAGTGGCTGGCAGCAACAGAAGCAAGCCGCTGATGAGAGCTACTGTGGAGGAGAACATCTCACTTGAGAAGTGAGAGGGCATGAAGACCTGCAACAGGAACACGAAAGACACTGTCGGCTTAACCATCCTGAAAAATCTGCAGTTGCAGAACATGTGTTAAACAAAACTGAACATAATATTTTATTTGAGAACACTGAAATTCTGGACAATTCAGAAGCTTACTTTGTCAGACTGCACAGGGAGGCCAACTTCAATAAGGAGGAAGAGACGTTAAAAATGAGCAAAGCCTGGCTCCCAGTACTTAAAAAATGGACTGATAACCCCACCCGCAATACAATGCACTCAACCACACCTTTGCATAGCAAGTTCCACCCAACACATAATGACTGGTTCCCCACCTGGGACATGGACAATATACCACACTAAACTTTCCCTTCTCACTATGCACTTTCAAACTGCTTTCAGTGCTCTTTGAAGCTGTGCGGAATAGCAAAATCCACTTGCACACAGTTGTGAAAGTGGTTTGAAAATGCATTATTTTACGTGTGCGGAAGGGGGCTTAGACACAGTGTGAAACAGACTTTTCCCTGTGATACACCTCTGAAGATGCCAGCCACAGATGCAGGCGAAACGTTAGGAACAAAATCCACCAGACCACGGCCACTCAGCCCAGAAAACCCGCCAGAACCAAACCAATTATATTTAAGGATTGTGCATGCTACCCAAGGCAACAACCAGTCTTGAGGGAAGTGGTTTTACAAAGACAATCCAGCCCTCCATGACCTATGTGAAAAAACTACTTTCCCTACTGGTAAGCACCAAAAACCCTGTTTCCATTCTGAACTGTGCATTGCAAGCTTTAATTTTATTTGCCCTGTTGTAATTTTTCCAGGTTGTGTGGCCATGGTCTGGTGGTTTTCGCTCCTAACGTTTCACCCACATCTGTGGCTGACATCTTCAGCCAGATGATTCTAGCCATGAAAGCCTTCGACAATGCATTTCTTTGTCTTGTTTGCGGATGTTGACCCCTGTCTGTCATCCAGTTATGAGATGGAAATATGGTGAATTGAGGAGAGTCATAGTCATTAAAAGTTATTTGGGCCACTGTCATCCGAGGCAGCAGCACTCCACACTTTGCTGGTAGCTGGAGATAACAAGTGTATCAGTGTTCACAAAGAAGATGCCTTCATCTGAATGGGGAGGGGCTGTAGTTCAGTCATACAGCGTCTGCTTGGACTGTCCCAGGTTCAATTCCTGGCAACTCCAGTTAAAAGGACCAGATTGGATGTGATGTCAAATGTGTCTATCTAAGACCCAGGAGAGCCACAGCCAATCTGATTTTGATGAACCAATAGGCAGTGTGATGGACAAAATGTTGTCCTGCCCCTGAGGAGAAAAACAGCCACTCAGGCGAGCCCATGGGCGTGCTGCTCTAGCATCCAACCACCTTCTTGAGAGGGACTAGAAGATTGGAGAGGAACGTATGCTAGAGGTGAGATTTACCTCAGGAAGAATGCAGCAATAGGGGTTTTGGGGTCTGTCTCAGCAAAAGAGGAAGTAGCACAACAAAGGGACAGGTGCCAAATAAAATTATCTAAACCAGAAAGCACACCCCACAAAGTAGAATTACACCCAAGTAAATATCATCAGTTTCATTTGAAGCATGGAAAATCAATATTTAGGATGCATAACAAGAAAACACAAAATACAGAAACACAAATGAAAATTAAGTCAGTGTGCTAACTCCCACCGTTAATGAAAGCCGTGAAGTGAGTTCCATTTGAAGTGAGTTCAAAGATAAATTATAGTTGATGCTAAGTAGCCAAGGTAATGTTAAAGTCCTTTCCGAACGGATTGGTTAAACAAGGACATTCTAATCCGTAAGGAAGCAAAGCCATGTTTTCAAGGATTTGTTATGAGTGATGTTATGCAGGCTACGTAATCTTAAACTGTGTTTCAAAATAACCGCAAGCCTACCAGCCACTGTAGATTCTGACTCATTCGGCATCCCTTCACTGGGGTCCTAATGAGATTTCTAAAAGATATAACAATATATAGATTCTGCTCAGCAATTTGGGGTCAAAAGCAGTTGCAGAATTAATTACAAGGAATGATACAAAAAGAATGGACGTACACCACCCGCCAAAAAGGTGGCTTAAGCCCGATCTGCAGCTCACTGCAGTGGCGTAGCACCAAGGGGAAGGGGGGCGATGAACCAAGCATACACCGGTGCAGGGGCATTACGGGGGAGTTCCAGGGTGCAGCAGGCAGGGGCGTGGTGGGGCGCAGGGTGCACATGTGCCCTGGGCACAGTTCCCCCTCGCTCCGCCCCTGGAGCGGCATAATGCTGGCAAAGGCTAAGAGGAAGCCAAATAGTTGACTTCTCCCCTGGCCCTGCCCTCGGCCTGCACCCCACTATGTCAGGGGCAACTAGGGTTCTGGGACACTGGCACTGCATCCAGCGCTGTATTCCAGCATTGGGGAGGGCTGTGACGGCTGCATGGTGGAGGAATCGCCCCTCCACAATGGTAAGTGCCCCATGGATGTCAAATCCACCAAAGCAGCTGTGCACTCCTCCCACGGGTGGATTCATACGCACACGCCTGATGGGGCTCAGAAGTCTTTACACTTGCTGCCTTAAGTAGCTGAGGGGCAGGTTTACTGTTTAAAGCAAACCTGGTCACCCAATATTATAAGAGGTTGTGAGCCCCCCCCCCCCCGGTTGGTAGAAAAGGCCTGTTTTCAGGCATCTTCATATGAATGTTGTTCTCCAGGATCACACCTGGATACCCCGTGTCCATTCCTACCCCTCCACAACAGGTCTGAACACATCCCAAAGAGTTGAAGTGCTGGTAATAAACAGCCAGCTGTTTCTGTAAAGTTTCTTAGAGAACGGTAGCTTTGTCTCTCCATTCACAACCACACACCTGCTGAGGAAGGAGAAAGACAAGAAAATGGATGCGTGGGTGGAAGTGTCACAGATCCCGAAATTATTTTCAGATTATTGAAACAGAAGGTATTGTGACAGGCCAATGTATTGTTTTTCAAAACCGAGACACTTGTTGTCGTCTGATAAAATGCGCTTCTTGTCTGTGTTGTTTTCAGCTTGAAGCTGAAATGAACCAAAAGTGGGACGTTGTATACCTTCTCGCAGAACGGCAAAACAATTTGACCAACTCCCAAGGTCTATAAACCCATGTATCCTTTTAAATGGTTGTTTTAATGTCTCTGTATGTGTTTTAGCTCCTTGTTCAATTGCATTAATGAGGTGGGGGTTGATTTGGCTGGTGGTAAAATGTGATTTTGATTATTCGTGTTTCCATTTGTTCCGAGGGCAGAAAAGACAAGGGGATAAATTTATCTGCAATTTAACTGGATACCATTTATGTATAATGTGCTGGCACAACTTAAACCAGGGGTCTCCAATGAGGTGCCCACCAATGCCTTTCCTGACTGTCTGGCAAGTGTTCTAGACAGTGGGTGGAGCCAGATGGGGCTTTTGCCCAAAAAGGCTTCTGATTGGCCATTGGAGATTCAATTGGCTGTGAAGATTTTTAAAAATATGCTGCTTTGGCAGCAGCTGCCACCGCAGCATGAGGATCTACACTGTGTAACTGCAATGAAGTCACAGCAGTAATTGTGTATCTGAATCCGTCATTTGGGGGTTGTAGGTATAAGGTTGTGCCTGAATTCCAAAGGTGCTGCAGAATTCCAAATATGCTGCAGATTCAAAAAGATTGAGGGGGGGAGCTTAGTTTCTCCACTTTAAGTGGCTCTTCCTTTGCTCCAAGAAGTGGAAATTTAGGGAGAGTACCTGCCCTCCCCCACCGGTTTTGCTTTCTTTCTGTGAAATTAATAAGAACTGGTTTATGGGTCGGTGCATTTTCTTTTTTCTTTTTCTAAACTTTTTTCTGTTCTCAAAGTATAGTTGGCCTCCTTTCCTCAAGACGTGGGCCAAAAACAAGCCTAGGGGACGGCAAAAGCACGCCAGCCTCCCCAGGGAGCTGACCATGAGGTAGCATGACTGCTTAGCCCCAGAGCCACGCCACCCTCACTCCTCCCCAGCAGCGCGAAGCCGCTGTTTCCCAACCTCGCTCCCCGAGTGAGGTTTTTGGGAAACAGCGGCTTCCAACCGCTGCCATGCGAACGGCAGTGGCTGGAAGGCACCATCCCTCCCCCCTTTCCCAATCGACCTACCTTCCCTGCGACCATCCAGTGCGTTGCCAAGGACTCCGGAGTGGTCGCACAGGGCAGGGGGCGCGTCTCCTGGCCTCAGCGACACATCAGACAGTCACAGGGAAGGTAGGTCGATCAGGCGATGGCACAGCGCGGCACCGTCTTCCCGGTAGTTTCCAGGACCATTCGTGTGAACGGTCCCAGGGGGGTTGGGTCAGCGTCATGAACGCCCACCCGACCCCCAGCGTGGCCGTGCAGAAACGGCCTTAGAGAAAATTAATGAAAATATTATATGTTAAAATGCTTTAGCATAGTGGCTCTCTACCTTGATTCAGCCTCTCTGGCCTCCTGAATCCACCCCACAGAAACACTGAGACTAGACTGCTGAAATGCACTCTGCGTGGGCCTGCCTTGCAGTCCACTTGGAAAATCCAGTTGATGCAGAATGCTGCAGCTCAGGCCCCTTCCGCAAACGCAAAATAATGCATTTTCAAACCACTTTGCAAGTGGATTTTGCTATTCCGCACAGCTTCAAAGAACACTGAAAGCAGTTCAAAAGCGCATTATTCTGCATGTGTGGAATAAGCCTCAGTTACTTTCAGGTGCTACCTGGAGGATGGATGCGACACCCATTCTGCAGTCTCCCCACTGACTACCTATAAGATCATAGCTTCACTTCAAGGTTGTGGCTATCACAAACAAAGCCCTTCACCACTTTGGACCCGCATATTTGCAAATCTTTTTTCCTGGGCTCCACCACAACAGCTTCATATGCTTGAGCAGGGCCTTCTGGGGGTGCCATGATCAGGCCTGTCGCCCGATAATCTTCATGGGGGGTGCAAATGAGTACAGTGGTGGTCAGCCTGTCCTTATTTATTTGCTTTATTATTTATTCATTTATTTGGGCTTTATTATTTTATTGACCAATTTTGTACTTGAAGTGTGTACATGATATAAAGCAACATAACTGAACAGCGCCAGGGACCTAATAAGCTATGCAATACAGCTAGGATTGCAAACATTGGAAAAGTGCAGAAAAAGTTTCAAACATCCTATGTCATACACACACACATACACACACACACACACACACACACACACACACGCTTTTTAAATTAGGACCCTTCAGCCCTACTAACTGCTAATTCTGTTCTAGCCAACTGCGTGGAGAATTCACATTTGAGAGATTTATAAGAAGACAACGACTTTCTTTACGGTCAATGACCAAATATAATTTATGATAAGATTCACACCTTTTTACCTCAGTTCCTTCCTTTTTTTACAATGATAATTTACACTTGAAAGGCTCATGATGATTTTCACATCAACCCTAGTGCTGACTGGGGGGGGGGGTGACAAATGATTGATGGGGCTCAGCCCCTTTTTACACCACCATGGCTGTGGGCCTCGCCAGGATACAAATGGGCAAGCTAACAGCTGCCCACACATTTGCCTTCTCTGTTGTAACCTTCGCCTTGTAGAATAGTCTGCCTGAGGGAGTGCTAGAAGGTCTTTCCACAAAGTGTTGGTGTTTCTCTCTGGTAAGAGATACCTTTTCATTACAGCAGACTGCATGGAAGCAAAACTCAGCGGTTTTTTCCCAGGCATATGTGTGTGCAGAGAACAAAAGATAGCCAGAGCCTGTTCATACTTTCAATGATATGAGGAGTCTTTGGTCAATTCCGCACTTGCGTTATTGACCTAAGTTTGAGCTGCGTTCAACCTAAGTGCTCTGCACAACCACTGGGATCGACGTGGTTTTGTACCAGCTTCGCCCCGTGTAACGGTCAAATTTCCGACTCCAGTTGGGAACTACTACTTTTTCAGGGAACCACTCTCGAACTCAGCTCGATTCCAGTAAAGTGTGGAATCTCTGGTGCCAGGAGTCCCCCATTCAGCCAATCACAGCTGAGTGTTTCAGGCATGCGTACAGCTGGCCAATCAAAAAACGCCACCTTCGTCCCTGCATTCCTGTGGCATTTTTTTTATAACGTGTGTGGGGATAGACGGAACATGGCCGTAGAACAGTAGCCAATCGGAACGGAGTGGCGAAGAGGCACAGGATGATTCCGCCCTCGGAGCTGGGATCAAGCTGGTTACAGTGGGGAACAACAGTGGCTTCGACCTGAGTCAGTACCCTTCTCAGGGAACTGGGTCGAACCTATTTTACTCGTGTGCGGAATTGCCCTTTATTAGAGAATTCCATTCTGGATAGCAAAACAAAGAGATGGCTTCTCTATTCTAACCTAGCTAGCTGGACGGACAGAGATGCTGCCCGCATCTCTGGCCTCCTGGTGCAAGATGGAGAAGACTGAAACGTGTGGGAGAGAAAAAGCAGGAAGGAAGGAAGGAAGTTACTATGAGAGCCGCTATCTACACAACAAAGGGATAGTGTCAGAGCAGTACGGAAAAGGTGCCTAGTGTCTTGACCCCTCTAGCTTTCTGGCTCACTAATCAGTCCCACGCTGTCATTGAGGCAGAAAACAGGCAGTCCTTCACTTCCAACACTAAGTAGGTAAAACAGAATTGTTTAAGAGGACAGCTTTATAATACCGGAGCTAAATCACAATGGAATGGTTCAGAAAGGTGCTTTTGTAAAAGAATGGAACCGTAGACTGGACCAGTGTGTATTATATGTCTTATTTGTTGGGAAAGGGTGTGTGTGTGTGGGGGGGGTGTATCCTGATATCATTGCACTGTTTTCTACTTACGTAATACCTATTTCTGCATTGTTTAACATACCGTATCTTCTACTTGGCTTGCTTCATTTCAAATGTAGGTAATTTCAGACCCATCACATTGCTTATTAGATGTTATGTACAGTTGACTATGTTGATGTAAACCATGTAATTTGCCTTCAGCCTCAGTGAGAAAGGCAGACTATAAATAAAGTACAGCAAGTAAGTAGGGAAGTAAAGACTGGACTCCTGTAACATGTTCTCCCAGGGGCGGCCTTTAAATTGTGCTCAGAAATCGTTTCTAGTTCAGAACACAATCACCAGGGGCAGCATACATGAAATGTGGAACAATGTTTTTTTCAAAATCTTCACTTTGGTTTCCAGATCCACTTTGGACGACTGGTTTTGCAAATTAAAAGTACCTTATATTCTCGCGTATAAGTCTGCTATTTCAGCACATTTTTTGTGCTGAAAAAGCCCCCCCCCTCGACTTATACACGAGTGAGGGTCCCACTTAATTCTTGTGTGGCATTCCCCCTCCCGTCTTTGCTCTCTCCTGCCTTCTTCTCTGCCTCTCCCCTTTCAGCCGCTTTCTCAGCCTCCTTCTCTGCTTCGCTCTCCTCTGCCTTCTTCTCTGCCTCCCCCCTTTCAGCCGCTTTCTCAGCCTCCTTCTCTGCTTTGCTCACCTCTGCCTTCTCCTCTGCCTCCCCCCTTTCAGCCGCTTTCTCAGCCTCCTTCTCTGCTTCACTCTCCTCTGCCTTCCCCCTTTCAGCCGCTTTCTCTGCCTCTGCCTTCTTCTAGTATGTATGTCACTTCTGGCTTTTGGCGGGTGACAGCCAGTCGACCTGGGTGAGCTGGACAAGCTGCGGAATGGAGAGGTCGGTGGCAGAGACCTTAGGATTGGTGAGATGGGGGGTCAGTGGCAGAGACCCCCAAATAGCACCTGACCATATCTATTTTTATTTTTGAAATTTACCAGTAGCTGCTGCATTTCCCACCCTAGACTTACACCCTAGACTTATACTCGAGTCCAGTTTTTTTGTGGTAAAATTAGGTGTCTCGACTTATATTCGGGTCGACTTATACACCAGTATATACGGTACCATCCTAAGAGCACTTTTCTTGGGAGTAAAGATAATTTATCGACGGCCCAACCAAAGGGGGTGAATCCATCAGTGTAGGTGGCGTGGGCCTACGCTGGTGGATTTGCCCTCTCCAGGGCTCTTGCCCCGGTGTATCTGTTGTCACGGGGTCACCCGGAGTTGTTGAAATGGCCAGACATGGCAGCACATGCCACTCCAATGCTCCTGCTCACCTGCTGCTTATGCTGGCATTTCATGGGTGTTCCAGGGCTTAGCTGGGGGCAGAGCCAATGTTAGTCAGCTTCCGTCCGCACTTTGGCACCAGAAATGCCAGCACCTGGCTCCCGGACATTTGCCAGCCTATGAATGGCTTTCCGGTGGTGGGGTTTTGTTAGCACTGTGGGTCATTATAGTGCAGGGGTCTGCAACCTGCGACTCTCCAGATGTTCATGGACTACAATTCCCATCAGTTCCGGTGTTAATTGGAGCAGGGTTTTAATTTGGAGAAAAAGGAAATACATACACAAAGTGTAGGTAGAAGTATAAAAATCAGCAGAGATACAGAAGCAGCATCCAGTAGGAAAAAGACAGACAGAAATATTGTGTGTCCCTTTACATTAAATACTTACTAAGTTAAAAACTAGGGTTACATGCAGTGGTGGGATTCAAATAATTTAACAACTGGTTCCAGTGCAGGGATTGAAATAATTTAACAACTGGTTGTTTACAATCACCATTTTAACAACCGGTTCTGCCGAAGTGGTGCAAACCTGCTGAATCCCACCACTGGTTACGTTTAGTAAAACAAATAAATGCTTCACTGCTCTGTTACATATTTATGGTACTAACTACATCTTGACTATACATCCTACTTCTCTCTGTCCATGTGCTTCAGTCCATTTTCTAGTGCATTCTGTTCTGTTCTATTCTGCTGGAGCACAGGTATCAAACTCGCAGCCCTCCAGATGTTATGGACTACAGTTCCCATCATCTCCTGCCAGCATCATGCTGGCAGGGGATGATGGGAACTGTAATCCATAACAAGTTAACTTCTGATGTATGTGCTCACTAACATGTAAGCAATGACTATCAGACTGACCAATGGCTAACTAATAGATCAACTCATTACAATATCGCCTCAGCGTCCTGTTTACCTACAAACAGATGTTAACCCTTTCATGACTGGTTGTGACAGACGCTTGTCAATACCAACACAAAGCTATACCAAGCCCTTTAGGGTGAAAAGCAAGCACATGGAAGGGAATAAGGCAGACGCCAACCCCAATCTATGCATATGTTGTTTCAAATTTTGCACAAAGATTCCACATGAACAAGTGTACACCCCTGCGGCTCTCTCTGCACAATCAGGAACAGACCTTAGTATTATCAATTATGCAGAGAGCTTATCGACACAGTCTTGTTAATTTGTAGGGTCCTCTGATGATTTTCAAAAGAATACACACAGGTCAGGGGCCAAGCTAAGCTTACAATTTGGTTTTAGACAGCTGGCAACTCCCATTGGTGTCCTCAGTCTTTTGCAATAGTTTAAGGAGTGACAGAAAAATGGCAACAGTGGTGATGTTCCAGGAATTTCCCTCATCTGTACTGTAAAAAGCATACAGATTGTGGGGATTCCTAAAACTTCACTTGGAAGGGATGTAACATCCATCATACACTTCCCTGGAAGTGACATCACATCCTGTGTTCCGCTTTTGGATTTTCCCTTTTCTATGGTAATGACTATAATGATTGGAGGAATTCCTGCAGCATCACCTGGAACTGACACCACGCTTGCCCAAATTGAAACTCTTCCCCGCAGTGGCGGAGCTACAAGAGAACAGGGGGTGCACTGGGCGCACGCCTGGAGGGTGCAGGAAATCACCCCAGGCCCCTCCCCTTTCCCTGGCAGCGCACCCTGTGGCGCCCCCCACCTGACTTCCCACACTTACCTTAGTTCATTTCCTTTTTCTAGAACTTTTTCAGGCTGCAAAAGGCCTGTTCGCAGTAAAAACGGCCTGAGGAACTACAGTTTCCAGGAGACCTTGGGGCTCACAAGGTCTCCTGGGAAGTATAGTTCCCATCAGGCCATTTTTACTGTGAACAGGCCTTTTTGCAGCCTGAAAAAAGTTCTAGAAAAAGGAAAGGAACTAAGGTAAGTGTGGGAAGTGGGGTGGGGGCGCCGCAGTGGGGGAGGCATGGGGGGGCAGAAAATATAGAATGCGCACCGGGTGCAATTTGGCCCAGCTACGCCTCTGCTTCCCAGGCACTGCTCCCAAATCCCTAGAGATCTGTCAGTCTACTGCTAATGCCCTCTTTCTCATGCACGTTCATTCAAACCACACATTCTATTTCCAAAAGGCTACGGTTGCCTTGAACTGCTTTTCTGCCACCCACATCTTTAATGATGGATGGTTCCACATTTTGGCCCATTAGGCTGGAGCTCCAGCTGCTCCAGAGGGCTTCAAAGCACTGTCCACAGTTACTGGGATATCTTTTTCACGTGTGATCTCAACTAATTCAGAAGCCAGTCGGGTGCCGACATGGTTGCCATTCGCTCTTTCAGTACACATCACTTTGCATTTATCAACACTGAATCCCATCTGCTTTTTCATTCCTTGCAGTCTGCCTTTGCCAGCTTTGCTGAATAATTTGGCCCTGACTCTCCTGTTCCATGTCTGTTTTTGGATCACTCATGCATATGCTATCAAGCTCAGCGTCCCACAAAGCCCCGCTCTTCAGCACTCCACTCCATTACCAAGTTCAACTTCTCCAGCTAAATGTATTGCCGGAGGCTTTCACGGCCAGAATCAACTGGCTGTCATGGGTTTTCCAGGCTGCGTAGCCATGGTCTGGTAGTTTTTGCTCCTAACATGTTGCCCAGCCATAGATACCAACCATAAATGTAGATGAAATGTTAGGAACAAACCTCACCAGACCACCACCACACAGCCTGAAAAAGGCCACATGTTTTCCAGTTCTCCCGTGAAAACTTACAAGCAGAGCTTTTTAAAGTGTTTTGTTCGTGACCAGAGGTAGCAAGTTGTTGAAACTCTCCTAAGCTTTCTGCTACAATTAAGATGTTGTTTTCAACAGCCTTATGGATAAATCAGTAAGCTGCAAGGCAGAAATGCCTCCACACTGGATTAATTCGCAGTTTCTGCTACTGATTTCTAAGAAGGTGGAATATCCTGCAATTGGTGAGTGCGGGCGTTTTACCCCTGAAAAGGGATTCATTTTTCCTCCCTAATACTCAGCAGGGTCCAATATATCAAAATAAACTGTATGCCTTTATTAAGGGAAAAATAAACATGGATTCAGTTACTTAACAGGGGAAGTCCAAAGCAATAAGTATTGGGCAGTTTATACATCAAGCAATTAAAGGGGATAAAATCATGATTATGGGATATTAGAAAGGGCCTAGATAAGAGAAAAGAAATGTATTTAAATTAAAATGATGAAGGACATATAGCGGTATTATGAAATACAGCAAGGCATATTTGTAAGGTTAAATATTAAAAAATGCTTGGAATGAAAAAATAAGGTGCAGTATAGTATATATATTTTAAGTTTATTAAAGCTAAAGAATAAATTACCAAAGAATAGTGAAGTAAATCTGATTTTGATTTTAGATGTGGCATTGAATTATGTGTTATTGTTTAAGTGGGTAGTTGGGGTAGGATAGGATCTATGCGTTTGGGTAACTGTGTAAATGTGGGTCATATTTGGTTTACATAGTTAATATTTGTTGTTACATTGTCTTTAGTGTGTCTCCAATGGTTTCATGTATGTTTTATGTTCAATGTGTTTTTTAAAGAAGGAAATTAATAAAATTTGGTGGAATTTTTTTTCTGATACAGAGTTTGAACTATTAAGAGCTGTCCAGTCCAGCTTCCCTTTATGAGGCAATCTCTGGTCCGCTTTCCGCAGACGGCCCGTAGAATGGAGCCCTGGGGAACTGGGGATAACGCCAGTCCCTCAGAGGAGCCATTCGCACAGGCAGCAGCTGCTGTTAAGCAGCAGCGATACGACCTGGTGTCGCTCCCTCTCCCCCAGGGCGGCGTCAGGCCACCCTGAAAAACAACCCTTTAAAGGGTTGTTTTACCAGCGGAAATGTTCCCGGCAGCGCGGTGCGAACAGCGCTACTCGCCCGGGAAGCAGCAGTTACTCCCCGTTGACTCACCTTGACCGTCGTCGACCTGCTGGCCGTCGAGCCCGCCCAGATGATCACTTCCAACCCCTGGAGGTCGGAGGGCAGCGTGGGTGGGGCTTCGACGGCCAGCAGGCCGACGACAGGGACAAGGTGAGTCGAACGGGGAAGGGGGAAGAGGTGGCTCCATGCGGAGCCGCCTGCCGTCTGCTGGCCTCTCCAGAGGCTGTCCGCATGCTTGCATGCGAACAGCCTCCGCCTCCACGCCGGCAGAATTCTTGCCGGCGTGGAGGCGCCTCAACGGCCATGCGGAAACGGCCTCTGTGAGGCAATGAGTACTGTTTTGCAAAGCTGACAAGAACACGAAGGAGAAAAAGTTGGGTGATTAGGAAAGAGCAACAAGAATGCTTGGACACTATCAATAAATTCAGCTTAGGGGGCTGAAGACGCGCCGAGGTCTTAAAGGAATCTCACAGCCACTATCTGTCAGGTTTGAGAGTGCTTCATGAACTGCCAAGAGTGCATATGCTACAGAATGGCAAACATGGCCCCTGAGAAAGTAGAAAATATGAATGTTCAAGGAATCGTAGAAGATGGCCTGATTTTTATGCAGTCAAAAGGTTTGGTAGTTCTGATATCCTTTTTATCGGTTGAAAGAAGCTTCAGCAATTGAAACCGCATAAGAACTCTCTCAGGTCACAACATTGTCAAGAGCGACTGAATTCCTTAGCGCTATTGTCCACTGAGATGTGGGAAGCTAAGTGTGATGGGTTTTTTTGATGGTGTGAATTATAGAATTGCTACAGAAAAGTCCAAAAGTGTTTGATCTCTCCATGAACCTCAGCCTAAATGTACCATACATTGTAACTAGGAATGTGCAAATCTTTCTTGTTATTTCGTAAGATTTCTACCTCATTCTCTCACACACAGAAACCCACGCAGACACACCCACCCACGATGTTTTGCATGAACGGTTTAGGACTCTTATCCACAAAAGCATGTGCAGGTTTTATATAAATAGTATTTTTCAGAATGGTTATTTTGTATGTCATTTCTGATCTGAGAGTTTCATTCCCCACTTAAAGGCATAGAATATACGTATTGTCGAAGGCTTTCATGGCCGGAATCACTGGGGTGCTGTGTGGTTTCCGGGCTGTATGGCAGTGTTCTAGCAGCATTCTCTCCTGACGTTTCGCCTGCATCTGTGATCTCTGAAGATCCTCTGAAGATGCCAGCCACAGATGCAGGCGAAACATCCGGAGAGAATGCTGCTAGAACACGGCCATACAGCCCGGAAACCACACAGCACCCAAATAGAATATATGGTTCATGACTGATGACAGTAATAGGCTAGTCATACACCTGGTTTAATTCTGTGTAACATATCTTCTCATTTTCAAGGGCATGCTACAAAACTGCACATCTAAGTGGTCTTCTTAGTGTTCATCATAGTTCACATTCAAATCCAAGTCAGTTCCACCGAAGGCTGCAGGAAGTGACAAAAGGTAGCTCTAGGAATTTCCAGAAACGATGGGTTTGCCACAGAGTTTCCAGTGATTCCTAGAGCTACCCTGTGTTCATAACTTCTGGTAAATACATGAGACTACATCTTTTTTAAAAAAATATCCGGGAATGCTGCACATGTCCCACCCCACCCCGCAACCTAAATTGACAGTTACCACTGATTTTTCCTTCCTCATGCAGACCACCCTGGGTAAGTTCATCAGCCTCTTGGTGGAGCCTGGAGCTTGTCCAGAACTACAACTGATCTTCAGATGACACAGATTGAGAACATGGCTGCTTCAGAGGGTGGCATCAGTGGCATTATATCCCAGTGTGGTCTGTTCCCAACCTCCCCCTCCAAATCTCCAGGATTTGGCATCCTTACCCCCATGTTCCCTATCCTCTAATGGCGATTCCGCACACGAGTAAAATAGGTTCAACCCAGTTGCCTGAGAAGGGTACTTACCTAGGTCGAAGCCATTGTTGTTCCCCACTGCTACCAGCATGATCCCAGCTCGGAGGGCGGAATCATCCTGTGCCTCTTCGCCGCTTTGTTCCGATTGGCTACTATTCTATGGCCATGTTCTGTCTATCCCCACACAGGTTATTAAAAAAACTGCCACAGGAATGGAGGGATGAAGGTGGCGTTTTTTGATTGGCCAACTGTACGCATGCCCGAAACATTCAGCTGTGATTGGCTGAATGGGGGACTCCTGGCACCAGAGATTCCGCACTTTACTGGAATCGAGCTGAGTTCAAGCGTGGTTCCATGAAAAAGTAGTAGTTCCCAACTGGAGTCAGAAATTTGACCGTTACACAGGGTGAACCTGGTACAAAACCACGTCAATCCCAGTGGTTGTGCGGAGCACTTAGGTCGAACGCAGCTCGAACTTAGGTCGATGAATCGACCTAAGAGACGCATTTCATGTGAATCAGTGGGATGAGGGAGGCAATGAATTTTGCCACTGGAAAGAAGAAACTGGCTCTAACCCCTTCAGTATCTATCTCTATTTCATACAACTGACTTAACAGTACAATATCTCCCATACTGATCTTGGACTGATAGCTCAGGATAAACATTCAGACATTGGTGCTTCACCATTGCCAGAACAGACCTGATACTACTTCTTGCTCATTTATAGGATCCCAAATTAAGATGGAGAGAGCATAGCAGTTTGTCATGGTTGGTGGGGTCTGCAGATCTCCTGGAATCCCAACTGGATTCGAGACATCGGAGATCAATTCTTCTGGAAAAAATGGATGGTTGTGGAGGGTAGATTCTATGGTTTTATATTCTGCTGAGCATTGGGATATTTGGTTAATATAGCAGGGTTTACCCAGTCATCGAAGTGTGATATTCAGTTCAGTCAATAAATCTTCCAAGAAGTATGTTGCAGAAAGCTAAACTCACATTTACTCAAGTGGATTCAATGCGCTTTCAGGTTACAGTCTAAAGGGAGAGAGAGAAGCCGAATCTGAAGAGTATTTTCCCTATCACAAATGACCAGCTTATCCGGCATCATGTGCACGTAAGTATGAAGATGTCGTTTCAACAGAAGGGACCCATATATACGTGTGACTCCATGAAAAGCCATGTGGAGAATGGGAAGATCAATGGACAGAGAGACAGGAGAGTTCAGAGGACAGCTCCCATCTTGAGACAAAGAGAGGGACATCCCATTCAAGGAACTAACACTTATGCCACTTAGAATGATTTGCACCCTCCAATGTTCAGCTACACTGAGTTGCCCAGGGTGGTCATATTAATGGTGTTTGAAAGGGCAGTGCAGGAGGAGGACCCCAAGCCAATGTTTTCCCCCAGGTCACAGGTTATCCCACATCAGCCCTGTTTCCACCCCCTGGTTCATACATGAACAAACATGACTGTGAGGGTTGCTAGCTCTAGGTTAGGAAATTCCTGGAGAGTCTGGGGTGGACTGGAATGGGGTTTAATGCCATAGAGTCCACCCCAATTTTCTCCAGGGAAATAGATTTCAGTACTCTGGAGAGCTCCTGTAATTCCAGGCGATCTCCAGTTCCCACCTGGTGTTTAGCAGTCCTAATGTCTGCCCCTGCTCCTACTAGATAGATCATGAAATTCTGAGTGGAGATTTTGAGGTGCATAATGCACTTTCCAACCAATAATAAAACTATGGTCCATTATGTACAAAGTGCTGAGTGGTTGAGGGGAATGTCTGTTGCAGCAAGATTTCTTGTACAGATGTATTTCTTCAAGCCTCGCTTTTGCTTTCCATTCTCTCCTCGACAAGCAAGACCACTTCTAGCACAATTTTAATTTTGCTTCACTGCCATCCTTGCCTTCCTCCTGTGGGCAGATTTGACAGTGGGCAGATTTGACAGTGAGTACAGGTTTGCTCCAGACATCTTCCCTCCACCCACAGCCAGCCTTCCCGCTCCCTCCCACTGCCATCCTTGCCTTCCCCCTCACCCCTCTTCCATGTTCCAAGTGAAAGAAAAGAAGCTCACACACATGGGCATAGCCAAAACACGCTGACCTCTGAATTCTATTGATATATTGAGATGTCAACATAATAATAAAAGAGAGTTTTCAGAAATAACAAGCCTCTCTGTGCTCCTTTGGCAGGAGCAGCAGCATGGAATGGGTGGGGGGAGAATATCAGCTATAAGGCATGGTCTCCTTCTTTAGCAGATAATTATTTTTGGAACAGTAATATCAAAAAAAGTACAGCTTAGAGCAATCTTGACTACCTAGTGTAATCATATCTGTGTCTATACAAATAAATGCCTTTAAGATCTGTGCCTTTAAGAAAAAGTTAATGAGTGGAGTCAAGAGAACCAGGCCAGGAGAGTTCTCTCCAGAAAAACTGTGCACCCAGGAGAGAGTGCTTCCCCTCATGTAAACAGAGAAATGTGAGGAGAGCTCACTGCAAGCCCACTGCACAGTGACAGGTCTCGAGGTCAGCATTCCATGCACAATGGGTCTTCATTTACATTTTCATTCTAAACTGCTGCATTGGAAACCCTTTTCTAACCCATGGGGGAAAAACTGCCTTAACCCATATTTATCTCCTCCAAGAGAAACCATGAAGAAAATCTATTCAGCCACTTTTAAATGATCAAAGCACAGGGAAGCTATGTTGTTTTTCTCACTTTCCCAAACTGAAAGGTCTTATTTAAGGTTGGATCACTCAAAAATGGATTCGCTTCAAAGTTCAGACTCGCTGTGACCTTTATCTACCCTTTTGTGAGAAATGTTTGCTTGGCCAAGTTGGAATAGACATTATGTGAAATATAAAGATGTTTCTGTTCCAACTAAGTGAAAATATTGTATTGATACTTTGCACGGTCTGTTTAATAATTCTAAAAATGTAATAAATGTTCAATTCATGTTTTCTTTCAAACCTGCCACATATGTGAAATCAACAAGCTAAATAGAACATGTGAAAATACAAAAAAATATTCCAGATTAAGTTTCATTTTGCTGCTAAGACAATGCTAACTGGTATCTGAGATCTTTCCAAAGAAACTTAATGAACTATGCCTGTATATGCTAATGGGTGCCAGAGTGATAATAACATCCAGTTGGAAGACTGAAAGAAGCCCAGGATAAAGCAAAATAATATACTACAATAGCCAAAATGACAAATTTTGTACATAGCAAGCCAAAGTCTGGGTTTGATGGGAAGTGGAAAGTATATTTTAAGTATGTGGCTGAATCAATAATTTAAATGTCAATAGTTAATAAGTAATTGTTAAATTGAAATATACCAGTGCGTGTTATATAAATTATCAAAGAGCAGAATGTTAGATAAGGGATAGCTAACACCGCCCTGACAAAGGCTGTCTCCAAGCAGTAAGCCGTCAAAGGGCTCGTGAACACCACAAAGGGCTCGTGAACAACACAAAGGGCTCATGAACAACACAAGGGGCTTGTGAACACCACAAGGGGCTCGTGAACATCACAAAGGGCTTGTGAACAACACAAGGGGCTCGTGAACACCACAAAGGGCTCGTGAACACCACAAAGGGCTCGTGAACACCACAAAGGGCTCGTGAACACCACAAAGGGCTCGTGAACACCACAAAGGGCTCGTGAACACCACCCAGAACACCACCCACCACTCTAGACAGTAAGCAATCAGGGATCAAAAGGCCAGGCAACTACAATGCAGATGCCCTCACTAATTCGATTTCGATTTCGAATACCTTTAATGGCATATAAATAGCTCAACATTAACATTGCAAGATAATAACAGCCTTTACAACTTCTGGCGAGTTAAAATAGCACCATTTAAAAATTTAGCCACCGCTTCCAACGGCTCGTGGTTGAGGCTGTTAAAAAAAATAGTAGTAGTAGAAATAGTAGTAGAAATCGAATTAGTAGCAAAGCTTTTATTGGCATTGTAAATTACAGTAAAACATTTATCAATTTAAAAAACTATTATGCTATCTTCATGGTTACTCACATGCTAAATAGGTGGATCCCACCCAACACATGCAAATCAAGCTTGCTAATTGCACCCTTTACACTTGTTAACAGGCAAATGGTTCTTTCTCCCACCCTGGACATTCCATAGGTATATATACTCCGCTTGCTTTACTACCATCAGATTCTCTGAAGATGCCAGCCGCAGATGCAGGCAAAACATCAGGGGAAAACACTACTAGAACATGGCCACATACCCTGTAAACCACACAACACCCCAAGGGATAGAAGGCTTTCTCTTCAAATTGTATTGTATTTATATGTTATGGAATATTAAGATCCATTATTCTGTTGTTTTCTTTGTTTAATGGTCAGTTATTTTTGTTATTTTTGCTTTTTTGTCTATATCTATAGCTATATAGATATGCACAAAATTAATAACAAATATTAACATTGGCACATCAACTGCCTTGCTGCCCTAAATCTGCTAATATCAGTTCAAAATATTCCAACATTCTTTCTAGGATACCTAGTGAAATGGAAGAATCAAGTAGACTTCCTTTTCTTCTGGACAATTCTGACAATGAAACTTGTGAATTGGTTGCACAATTTTTACTGGAGGTGATGCACAATCAATAATTTATATTTTATCTCAAACCTTTGTATTTGTATACCTTTTATCTTAAACCTTTGTATTTGTATACCTTTTATCTCAGGTTTTTTATTGTGTTATGATTATTGTTATGCCAAATAAAGGCTTATTATTATTATAATAACAAATATTTTTTTAAAAAGCAAGCTAAACATGGTTTAAATAGTTGGACATTCCAAGAGAAAAGCTAGCCTTGCAAAAATGTTAAAATGTGCACAGAAGAATTATCCCCGTCAATTGAAAACGGCCAAAACAAAAGCCCCCATGGCTGGAAAAGCCTGCATGCTTTTTAGACGGCACATGGGAGCTCATGGGGTGGAATCAGAGGTGGGATCCAGCAGGTTCTCACAGGTTCCCAAGAGTAAGTTACTAGTTATTTGTGTTTGCCGAGAGGGGGTTACTAATTGGTGATTTTGCCACGTGATTTTTGCCTTAGTTACGCCCCTCTTCTCAGCAGTAGCGCGCAGAACTTGAAGCAGTCTAGCAGGAGGTGCACTGGCGTGCGTGGCAGCCTGCACCTGCGTGCATTCATTTCCCACCCAAGGACCGGCATAGTGGCTGTGTCCTTGCCACAGCCCCGCCCAGAAATGCCTCACCCCTGGAATGCCCTGCCTTCCCCCCGTTGTGTCCCGCCCAGCCCCATTGGCGCTACGCCACAGTTTGAATCCCACCACCATGGGAACCTGTTACTAAAATTTTTGGATGCCACCACTGGGTGGAATGTGATTCTTTTCACAGCACAGAGGGAATCAGATTGTCAGTGGGAGGGGTCCTACCCTTCCCTGTACTCCCTCATTTTATGTTGTTGTTGGGTGCAAAAACATTCTACGGTGGTATACTCAAGACACAGATTTATCTTGGCCATTTTTGCATGCACTATTTACCCCGAAGGGCTGTCTGTTTCACAGTGAGGTGCATTTTTTTTGTATGGGGATTCTCTTCCTGCAAAGTGTCCCTCGCCAAGCTGATCTGCCGTTTTGCCTGCCCGTCACTTCCTGGTTGTGCAACTGACATTTGGGGAGGTTGCGGACAACTTTTCCCCCTGTTACTTTACTAGACAATGTCAATTTCTTGTCACGTTCACTGTACCGGGGGGGGGGACTTTCTTGTCAATTTCAGTGCTGGTGGGGGGGACCTTCTGATCCTTTTGAAATGGTGGAGAAAATGCTGTGATGTGGGCAGGAAAAGGCAGAGAAGAGTGAGAAAGCCTCAAGAGTGAGTGTGGAAGAGCGAGTGTGGAAGAAATCTCGTGATGGAGCTGCGCGAACATCTTATAGGATGTTTATGAAAGTTTATGAGATGGCGACGAAGGAGGCGAAGAGAGCTTTCTTCTCCTCTTCTCTCGCATCTGCTAGCTCTCGCCCGGCTCAATTGTTTCGTTTGGTTCAGTCTTTGACCTCATTATCTAGAGGTTCTACAAATTCTCAATTGGCGATCAGCTGTGAGGCAATTATGAGCTTTTTTGCAGATAAAAGTCAGCGATACGCTCACATGCCAAGACCTTCCCGCCACGTTGACTACAATTAGTGAACTAGAAGCTCCCTTGCCGTCATCTGGCCCTTTGTTTGGCCCAGTTTTCCCTGCTCTCCAGAGCCCATGTTGACAGGGTCCTGGCTGCTGTTAGACCTACTACCTGTCCTCTGGATCCAAATTGCCCCTCCTGGCTTATTAAAGGCTTGCCAGGGAGAGCTTACTTAAGGCTTCCACCTAAGTTGAAAATCATCAATGAGCTCCCTTTAGGCAAGGAGCTCTTTCCGGGTGGGTTGAAGGAGGCAGTGGTCCGCCCCACTCTTAGGAAAAAGACCATCGTTAGATCCAGCAGATCTGGCCAATTACTGACCCATTTCAAATCTTTCATTTCTGGGGAAGGTAATTGAGAGAGTGGTGTTGGAGCAGCTTCCAGGACTTTCTGGGAGGACACCACGGGCTTTCGATCCCTTCCAGTCCGGCTTCCATGCTGGGCATGGAATGCCGGAAGACTGTCCTCGTTGCTGTCACAGATATCGCTCCACATACAATCCTTGACCAAAGGCGGATCGGCGCTGCTGGTATTATTGGATCTTACCCGCCAGAAGGTTTGGATATGGTCGATCACGACCTTTTGGCCCACCGCCTGGCACGCTTCCGGGGTCGCGGGCACTGTCCTTCCAGTGGATTTGTCTCTGTTTCTCCGGGACCCGAGGAGTCCCAGCAAGAAGTGTAGTGCGGGGATCAAGCCTCCCAGAAGTGCCCGCTTCATTGCAGTGTGCCTCAGGGAGAGCTGTTGTCCCCGCTGTTGTTTAACATCCTACATGGAGCCCTTGCTCAGTTGGTGCGGAGCTTTGGGCTGATTTGTCACCAGTACGCTGATGACACTCAGCTCATTCTCTGTTGATGGAGGGGGGAGGGCAGTCATTGCCCCAGCAGCCTCTACAGCACTGTTTGGGAGGCAGTTGCTGGATGGTTACAACAGAGCAGGTTAAAACGGCGAATCCATCAAAGATGGAGATCCTCTGGCTGGGCCTCTAGGGGGGAGGTGGGGGGATTTGAACTCGGAGTGGGAGGGGCTTTGTGGCCAGCACGGCCTCCTCCGTTCCGCAGGCAGCCTGGGGGTCCCACCTGGATTACGTCTCTTTCAATGGAGACTCAGGTGGCCCATATAACCCAGGTTGCGTTTTTCCATCTTCTCGACAGGCCCGGCGGTTGGCCCCTTTCCTCTCCCAGGCGGATCTCACCACTGTGATCCATGCAACTGGTCACCTCTAGGTTAGACTATTGTAACTTCGGCTTCTATGCGGGCTCTCCCCTTCACGTCTGCTTCGGAAGTTGAAGCTGGTCCAGCATAGCGGGCGGCGCATGTTCTCACAGGTGGTGTGCCTTTAGGAGAACATATATCCAACCTGGAAGCTAGCGGCCACCTACACTGGCTTCCCAGTTGAGTTCCGAATCATTCATAAAGGTATGGGTGCTTACCTTTAAGGCCTTACTCTTAGGTACTCCTTCGGGACCGCTCTTACCCCATAGTGTCCCTACACAGCCTCGTACGCTGTCTATTAGGAGGCCAATTTACTTGGTGGTCCCTGGCCCCCTCGGGATGATGTGGCTTTTCGGCTCTACCAGGGCCAGGGCTTTTACAGCCCTGGCTCTCCTGCCTGGTGGAACACGTTACCACAACTATCCGGCCCTGTATGGGATCTTTGGAGAGTTCTGGCAGAGGGCCTGTAAAGACCGAATTGTTCCACACGGGCGCTTGGAGGGGCCGGCCGCTGATGCCCCCTCCCCTTTCCCTCCTTTTTCTTTTACATTCTGGGTTCTCCGCTTCTCTGTTTTATTTTCCAGGGTGGATCTATGAAGTTCTGTTTTTATGATTGGATGCCAATATAATATTATTGATTGTTGTTTTAATGGGTTTTTTATTGTAACTATTGTTTTATTGTGTTGTTCACCGCCCAGAGCCCTTCGGGGGAGGGGCAGTATATAAAACCAATTATAAATAAATAAATAAAATAAAATAAAGTTAAATGCATTTTCCTAAGAAGGGAGAGGAAAAGTTACACTTTCAGAGCTTTCAGAAACCATGGGGATTCTATGATCTGAAGGCAGGATGATAGCTGAAGAAGGAGAAATGTACGCATAACCGATAATCAAATCCAAATGGAATATATGCTCAGTGCAAAGGAGACCACAGGTGCTTAAATGGCCCACCTCACCTGAGAGCAAGACTTAACATAATAACAATGATTTTGTTCCTCCTCTCCATAGATAAAGATAATAAAATAACATTTGGAAGGGTAAAGAAAATGATAGAAGTATTTGATTTTCTGAGTTTGGAAGCTTCCTGGAACTGAGTTGTACAGCCTCCAGGATTACACAGCTTCCATTCTTAGTCTTGCCTACCATTCCGTGGATTGTTAAAATTAACCATCCGGGGTGTTTGCTTAGCTCTAGGGTTGTCAGTCCCACCCCCCTGACCAAAAGCAGGGAAAGGTGGGTTGATCTTACCAGACTTAAACAGAGGCCTAGGCTTCAGTGCCAGCTGTGTGATATGTCACTTCCAGAAGTGACATCATTATGTCAATGATGGTGGGGGAGTCGCTCTTGTATTTGGACAAAAACTCTATGAAGACACAGTTTTTACCATAGACTCCTGCCAACATACCAGCACATCTGCCTGTCATCATCTGTGTGATGACATCATTTCCAGAAGTGACATCATCATGCTGGTTGTATCATGGCCTAGGCTTTATTTTAAGATTGATAAGACCCCCGACAGCTGAATGACACCAGGGGGAAGGGATTCAAAGCAGGGAATCACCCCTATGGCAGGGGTCTGGCAATCCTATTTTGGTCCCCTGGAGTTCCATTTTGGGTCCAGTACTTTTACAAAAAAGAAAATTGAAAATGAAAGTACATACACATTTTCAGAAGCGTGTATTTGTATTACAAGCCAGTTTACAGCTTTTGAGTGACGATGAGCTTTCCAGTAACACACATAATTACTAGCTCAATTCCGAATCAAGCTAGGGAAAGTTTTCCTATTACTGCTAAAATGACTTTTGACTGCTATCTCCTGAATGAAAATGCAGAATGGGATTTGGATAAAGGTCTTTGGGCCCAGATAGACTGTTATAGGACTGGAATGATGACCCTTGGGAATAGCAAATATGTTCTGGGTCTGGAATGACAGCCCCCAGAGTGGAATGGCTGACAACTCCTGGGAGAAGAAGTGCTCTGAGACTTGAAATACAGGTTCCAGAGAGGAATGGAATTCCCTGCAATAGAAATCATTCCACTCTAAGGCAGAGGTGGGATCCAGCAGGTTCTCACAGGTTCCCAAGAGTAGGTTACTAATTATTTGTGTGTGCCGAGAGGGGGTTACTAATTGGTGATTTTGCCACGTGATTTTTGCCTTAGTTACGCCCCTCTTCTCAGCAGTAGCGCGCAGAACTTGAAGCAGTCTAGCAGGAGGTGCACCAGCGTGCGTGGCAGCCTGCGCCTGCGTGCATTCGTTTCCTGCCCAAGGACCGGTGCAGCAGCTGCATCCTTGCCACAGCCCCGCCCAGGAATGCCCCACCCCCGGAATGCTCGGCCACGCCCCTGTTGTGCCCCACCCAGCCCCATTGGCGCTACACCACAGTTTGAATCCCACCACCATGGGAACCGGTTACTAAGAATTTTGGATCCCACCACTGCTCTAAGGTTTGTGGGTACAAGTGCAGGGCACTGATTTCAATAGCAAGGGCTACCCAGATGCGCATCTGGGGGGGGAGAGGGGTCATTTGGCCCAAGTGCCATGCACCTGGGTCATGTGGGGGTGCATTTTGGGCCCATCTCCCTTCTTCCCCCTGCACAGTTCTAGCCAAACTCTCTGCCCCCTCTGAACTGCTCCGCTGCCCCCCACCACCCTGCCATCACCACAACCACAAAAAAACCAAACCTTTTCCTCCCCTGCCATCATGCCCATGCTGTCACACCACCACTACCATCACACCACCACCACAAAAAAACCCAAACCCTTTCCTCCTCTGAATGGCACCAGCTGGCAACACACTGGGTTGGCAGAATAAGGCCCTGCCCGCAGTGTGTTGCCTACTGGTGCAGCACTGCTTGGATGGAGGAAAAGGTTTGTTGGGGAGGTTTTGCTGGGGTGGTTACACGGCGGCAGCGGAGTTCAACAGGTGACTGTGTGACCCCTGTGTAAGAATGGGGTGAGAGCTGTATGCTGCTTTACTTAGCTAAACACACAATAAGAGAATTCAATCTGTAAGTAACTGTATCTTTTACTGTAACTGATCATCAGCATGTTTAAGTTGAAGAAAATTATATCTGTTAAAATGTTAACTTATTGATGACAATTAAATTGTTTCTTGATTCCGCTGCTTTTATGAAAGCAACTGTTACCATATTGCTACAAAGATGTAACATATATAATGTCCAACACAATTTAAAACAACATCTAAAATGACAGTTTATATTTATGCAGCTATTTCTAATAGATTTACCTGAACGCACTGAAGAAATTTCTGTTGGAAACGTGGACTAGCGCGCAACGCGTTGTGCGAATGTGGCTGCTGTCGCCGTAGTTTCTTCATCACTTGCTGGAGCTGCTGCTGTCTACTACCACAATCCGTCTTAATATTTTTTATTCATTGAATATTGGTGATACTGACTCTTTCAACTGACTGGAACGCAACATGACTATTGCAGGTTTCGTGTCTCATGGACAATGTTTATGACATGCTCTCATTATATGTGTGTTTATTACCTTTCTATCCAGTTAAATAATCATAATATATCTTTATGAATAATCTTTATGAACGGTTTATGAAGTATCTATTGAAATTATACTCAAACTAACTGCTTTTACCTCATTGCCTTGTATCCCTATATATACAGTCCTTGTTTTTTAGGCTTGGCTAGCCTCACATTTTTCAGTATTGGTTTGACTGTATATATTTGCTGATCTGTGTAAGAATGGGATGACCCAGAAAGGGGAGGAGTCTGAAAAGAAGCAGAAGGCTGCAGAACTCATGAGGTTGGAGGAAGCAAGGTTACCAGGCTGGGACCTTGATTGATTTTATTAAGCCCTGAACACCTTGTTTAAGGGTTTTTTGTGTATGTAAATGGGGAGAGTTTTCTGGGAACCTTCATCATCTTGAATCCCGTTCAACAAGCCTCTGAAGTCTTCAAAAAGCCAACCCCCAGCAAAGAAGAATTGGACTTGGCAATATCAGCAGACTGTAAATATAAGGACTTGAAAATGCAAACTTAACAGGACTGTAAAGTGTAAATGTTATATGTTAAATGTTTCAAAAGTCTTATTTGTTAAGAGAAGTACACTGTTTTGTTTTAAATTCAGTTCTTTGCCACTCCTTCCAAGTACTGCCCCACAGAACCCACAGGAAGAGGCTACGACTACGGCAGGGGAAGTTTGGTGAGGAGGCAGGGGCAGTGGTGGGGAAACCGGTAGGGGAGTTTAGCAGGGGCTGTGCGCGGTAGTACGCCACTGCTTCTGCCTATATCCTTCACAATGAACAACTGACACAGAGCTGGGATGGCTCAGTGCTACACACACACAAAATCGAGATTTTCTGACACATTATGTCCCTTAGGATTACCAAAACCTGAGATTACATCCGGAGGTGATTTTAAATTGCAGATTCTCTGATAAAATACCAAGGGAATCCATTTTTAAAACAACATTCAAAATTTAACGGTGACGTTCAGTCTTAATAAACGCGACATTTTTCTGTTGCTTCTGCTTAATTCTTCATAATGGCCAAAGTTTAACATTGTAAGTGCGAAGAAAACACCACGCCACCACATCCTTTTCCGTGTCATAACTCAACACTGTCCAGTAATTATCAGCTTCTGCACTCGTTTACCTACAGCAGGTACTAAATTAGAGTCGAGAAGTGATTAGTGAGAACCATTTGATGATAGTGTTAGAGACAGACCTTTAAGACTAGGTTTTTTAAAAATTCATCACCCAGCCTTAATTTAGACTCACTGTATCATCTTGATGAAGTTGTTATAGCTTTTTCTAACTCACCTCTCATGATTCTTATGAAATGCTTATGTATTTCATTTGTACCATCTTCCTTCCTAGCAGGGTCCCAGTTATAGGCTCTTACCCAAGTCCTACAAATACCTAGACCCAGGCCTGTGTTACTCCATTATGTTATATCTTCAAAGACTGTTGATTTTCAATAATGTTTGGTAGGGCTAGAACACCATTCCAGGTTAAACAAAAGAATTCTTATTGTGATGGATGAGGGTGTGGATTCATCAAAGCCAAACTTTAAAAAACAAACCCTTGTAGGTGTTTTTCAGGAGGGTTCTCACCTGGAAAAGGTAGCAATTTAAAGGAAGCCAAAAAGAGGATTCTGAATCATGCTGAATTTTTTCAGCATGTTTCGGGCTGCTTCAGTCCCACTACCATATAAAAGTAAAATGCACGCCCCCTACTTTGCAAATTGCCTGCACTGCGGCAGTCTCCTAGTTCCATGCACGACTTGGAGACCATGACAGTGTCAGATTCCTAATGATGGAAACAACGTCTTGTTTAAGCAGTAGTTTATTCAGCATCTTGAGAACAGCGTGGAAAAGCCAGAACTGGCTCGTGTATCTAATCTGGAGGAACCGGTTTTGATTCCCAGCTCTGCAGCTGGAGTTGTGGAGGCTTATCTGGGGAATTCAGGTTAGCCTGTACACTCCCACACACGCCAGCTGGGTGACCTTGGGCTAGTCACAGCTTCTCGGCGCTCTCTCAGCCCCACCTACCTCACAGGGTGTTTGTTGTGAGGGGGGAAGGGCAAGGAGATTGTCAGCCCCTTTGAGTCTCCTACAGGAGAGAAAGGGGGGATATAAATCCAAACTCTTCTCTTGTCTTCTCTCAGTTACTAACTGAAACTAGTTCGCCTTGTGTTCATGTTATCACCTCTGTTTGGTTTCAGTTCTGTTCTTTTGGATTTCTGGTTGCTTCTATGACCCAAATCCTATTTCACTGATCCAAAGTAATGACTCACTTTGTGTAATCTGCCAAGTTCCAGCAAAAAAAGGCAGACTGTGACTAACATAAATAAATAAAAAAGGCGAGTCCTTTTTCATAAAAGGAACCATCTCCTTCCCTTAAAATGCAAATAATGCAAATTTGAAAAAAAAAATGCAAATAACAAAGGGCCAAATAGAATTGGTTGAGGCCCCTCATAAAAACATTAGGTAGTGGGAATTTCTCACAGAACTCACCCTCCAAACTCTTCTAATCCGTTCCATTTGCCAAAACCAGGGTTAAATGAAAGTGACTAAATTAGTGACTTTTTTTTTTCTTTAACCTGGGTTTCAAATTCTTCCTGCTTGCCCGTGAGAACTACGGCGAGTTAGAAGCATTCAGTTCCCATCCTCTTCCATTCACCATTAGGGTGAATTCCCCAGAAGCTGCTATTAGAGTGGATTCTCTAATAGGCAACCGCCATGCCACGCAGGTAGACCATGGGGGAGGGGTCTCAGCTTTACGGTTTGCATGGAAACACTGTTCCCTGTGCAAACCGTGCTACCTCCTGCAGCCCGGATCCCAGTGATCCCAGCTGGCTCCTGCAGCTGCCGTGCATACAGCAGCACAGGTAACTGGAATGGGTTTCATGAACTCATTGCTACCCGTGCAGAATCAGCCTTACTTTCAGATATCAAAACCAAGCAAAGATTGACAGGTTAAATCCCTCTCTTCCTACTTAACCTGCATACGAACCTTCACAGACCTTTGACTGTTTGGGGGCCTAAGGCTTCCAACCTCCAGGTGGAAATCAACCATCAAACAACGGGGCAGGTGCACCTAAAGGTTAAACCAATGCCTCGTTGTGCCAATCGCGTAAAGGTATAACAACACTTGTAAACCTTAATGTTACACAATCCCCGAAACACCTTTTGCTCTTTCTATTTTTCTAAATAATAACCCAAGAAAACACAGCTAAGAAGACTGTGTGTTTTTCAATAAACAAGATGAACAGGATATTCTCTGTTTTGTCTTTTTAACCAAATGTAAGCAATAGAAGCCTCTTACAAACCCTGGGCTTCTATTGTAACAGAATCAACTACATATATATATTCTCAATGTACGTTCAGTATAATGTACGGTGATATAACCTCAGAATAGATTATTATTATTTCGGATCTCCTTCTTCAAGCCCGATTTCAAAAAATAACTAGAACATATTTCAAAAACAGACCTCTTTCTTTCACTCCAATACTATATAAACTCTCAAAACACTATATTTAGCTATTCCAAAGTGCATAGATACGTTACACTTCCAAAGGTTTCACCAGGAGTAAACTGAATGATTTATCTGAAATAACAATAAACAAAATACATTATTCTGAAAATTATTACTTGGAGCAACTTACAATATAGTTAAATATAGAAAAGTAAATCTGTGTATATGCCTCTCCAACCCTCTCTCATATATTGCTCCCCTAAGAAATCAATAATAATACAATTATTATCAACATAAACTGAGAGATTGTATGAAATTTGGATTTACGGGTGTTGCTTTACCTTTGTGTGTTTGCTGCAGTGAGGCATTGGTTGAACCACGAGGTCGGGCCTGGAGATCTACTGGAATTATTGGAATTGGAGAAAATGGCTGCTTTGGAGGGCGGAGTCTATGGCACCACACCCTGCTGAGGCCCCACCCACCCACCAAACGCTATTCTCCCCAGTCTCCACCCCCAAATCTCCCGGGATTTCTCAGTCAGGAGTCGGCAACCCCCATTTTGGCCCTCAGTTCCAACCCAGAGGTTCACTCTACATTTTCAAACATATCAGAACAGCAAGAAAAATAACAACCATCTTAATGTTTAAAAATAGATCCAGCGTACTATTATTTATAGATGTTTTTGAGAAGTAAGAAGGACAACTGTTTGATTTGTAGTTAATATATTTGACGTGTAGCAGATACTTCGTGTATTTTGATTTTTGAAAGAAGAAATTTTACAGTTATATTACTTGAATAATGATAGATAAAATGGCTTTATAAAATTTAGAAAATGATAAAAGTCAAGACTCATGTGTATGTGTGGAGAGGGAGAGAGAGAAAGAGAGAGAGAGAGAGAGAGAGAGAGAGAAGTTTTGTCATTTTTATCTATGAAGACTTATTCATTTATACATTATTATAACATAATAATGACCCTTTCCACACGAACCAAATACAATGTTTTGAGGCAGAAAGTAAAACATTTCCTCCATGGAATCCCACAAGGTTTTAACCTAAAATGTTTTATTTCCCACCTGAAAACATTTTATTTGCATGATGTTCCCAAGCAATTCTTCTTTGAAAACAGTTTTCTAGAAGCAATTCTTTTTTAAAAAATTGATTTTATTGAGTATTTTTTGAGTTTTTCACAAACATCCAATCACATTCATCTATATCCATGGTGGCGAACCTTTGGCACTCCAGATGTTATGGACTACGATTCCCATCAGACCCTGCCAGCATGGCCAATTGGCCATGCTGGCAGGGGCTGATGGGAATTGTAGTCCATAACATCTGGAGTACCAAAGGTTCGCCACCACTGATCTAAATCATAATAACTTGTCATATCTTTATACAATTTCACATCTAACCATCAAATATTAGCTGACAATTCAATATATTTATTTCTAATGCTGCTGCTATTAACTCTGTATTAACTGATTGTTGTGGGCTTTCCAGCCTGTGTGACCGTGGTCTGGTAGATCTTGTTCCTAACATTTCGCCTCCATCTGTGGCTGGCATCTTCAGGGGTGTATCACAGAGGTGTATCTGCATCTTCAGAGGTGTATCACAGAGATGTATCTGTATTAACTCTTTAATATCTATCTGTTTGTAAATTCTAAACTTGACAGTGTTCCATCACCTAATACATAGTGACCAGATGTCCCGCTTTTGGCGGGACAGTCCCTCTTTTAAGCAATTTGTCCCGCGTCCTGCGGATTTTTTTTAATTTCCCGATTTTTGGAAGGCTGCCGCACTGCCTTCTGGGGTGCTCCCCTTTTCCTGCCTTGTCACAGGGCGGGAAACCGGGGAGCACGCCCAAAAGGCAGTGTGCTCCTGAGGCTCTCCCGCTTTAAAAAGGTGAAAATCTGGTCACCTTAACCTAACAATACTGTATTCTACTGGTAAAACATGCAGAAGCATTTCTTTTGTGGCAGTTTTCAGTTGCTGTGCGGTTCTCTTTAAAACATTTCCCACACCACCAGAGGTGGGATCCAACAGGTTCTCACAGGTTCCTGAGAGTAGGTTACTAATTATTTGCATGTGCCGAGAGGGGGTTACTAATTGGTGATTTTGCCATGTGATTTTTGCTTTAGTTACACCCCTCCTCTCAGCAGTAGCGCGTAGAACATGAAGCAGTCTAGCAGGAGGTGCATCGGCGTGCGTGGCAGCCTGCACCTGCGTGCATTCGTTTCCCGCCCAAGGACCGGTGCAGCAGCTGCATCCTTGCCACAGCCCCACCCAGGAATGCCCCACCCAGGAATGCCCAGCCACGCCCCTGTCGTGCCCTACCCAGCCCCATTGGCGCTATGCCACAGTTTGAATCCCACCACCATGGGAACCTGTTACTAAAATTTTTGGATCCCACCACTGCACACCACCCTGGATTTCCTTGTTGGTGCCATTTTCTGAGCTCGCGGCAGCCATCTTGTGCTGTACTTATGTCAGGATTTTTTAGAGGTTTTGAAGCTTTGTAGCATCGGATCCAAGAAGAAATTTCTAAAAATAGAACGACCGCAGAAAGTGTTTTCTATGGTGTGAGTGCAGACAAACAAGCGGTTTTGAAAATATTTTTGGAAATGTTTTAGGGACATGTGCAGAAAGGACCGTTATTATGTTATTTTCTTCCTTTAAATATAAAATTAATAAAATGTATATTGAAAAGAAACAACTAGAGCTTCTCTAGTCTCTTTTAGCCTTTCCCATACCTGCAGAGCAGCCCTGGGCCCCCATAGTTGCAGGTGATGGACCCGAGGAGAAACTGGCGTTGGAAAGCGGGGTTCGCTGATCTGCTGTTTTGTGAGTGATCTGAAAGATCTCCGAGGCTTTCCAGAGTGCACTGCAGCTGCTCAAAGGCAGCCAAGATGTAAATGTGTCACACCGATTAGTAGCACCCGAATTAGTGCCATTACCGAGTAGAGGTTTTACTGCCATGTTATTTATATGGAGAAAAAAGCAGTCAATTGATGATGTTGCTCGCAACATTAGGGTTTTTATTCTCAATAATGTCATTTCCATTATTTTCTGGCATCTAGAGTTATTATATATTTTTGGCAGCAGGCCCCAGGGGGTGGTCCTTGTGATCGATTGTGCCTTCTGGACGGATACAACAGATTAAGGGTTTAATGAAACATGCCAATCCAAAACCTGAGCTTGTGCCTTGAAAACACTCGCGTTGCCGGTTCTCGCTTCCAGCTCATTTATTCAACTCTGGGCCGGCAATTTACAACGGCTGTGGTCCTGCTTTCATACAACAAATAGGAGTTCTGTGGTCACATTGTGTTGTCGGGATTGAAATCCGGCCTTGGTTTTCTCAATTTGGTATCACCCTCCGCCCCCGCCCCCCTTCCAAGCAGAACTTGACATCTCCAGGGCTCATTCCGCACATGCAGAATAATGCGCTTTCAAACTGCTTTCAGTGCTCTTTGAAGCTGTGTGGAATGGCAAAATCCACTTGCAAACAGTTGTGAAAGTGGTTTGAAAATGCATTATTTTGTGTGTGCGGAAGGGGCCCAGGCTCTTTAAGTCCCTTGATGGTGCATTTATCATCTTATTTATTTACTTTATTTATACCCCACCTGTCTCCCTGTCTCCAAAGTAGCTTATATCATTTTCCTCTCCTCTATTTTATCCTCACAACAACCTGGTGCAGTAGGTTAGGCAGTGGGGTACTGGGTCTAAATGGCACCCGGAGGCTAAAAACCCTCTGGGCGCACCCCCCGGAGCCCCGCTTACTCGCGAGTCGTGTGCACAGCACTCACTATTTACTTTCCCCACAGGCTCTGAGGCTTGGCTTCAGGGAAGCTGCTGCTCGGGGCAGCCTGTCTCTATGATTTCTTAAAAGGGCAATGCTCCAAGGATTGCTTAAGCGACGGGGAGGCAGGACCCTGCTGAGCGCCCCACAGGCATGCGTCCAGCAACATGGGTGGCCCCATGTCTCCATAGGCATGGAGCCTCTGAGGTTAGGCTGACAGTGTGTTGACTGCCCAAGATCCCCCCAGTGAGCTCCCATGACAGTGGGGATTTGGACCTAACCCTTCACTTTCTCTGAGAAGCAAGAGGAAACATCACACTTTTACAAGTTTCAGAAACCACAGAGATTCTCTGATATGCAGTAGGAGGGAGATCCCCAAGGAGATCACCTGCATTCGTTTCCCACCCAAGGACCGGCACAGCAACTGCGTCCTTGCCACAGCCCCGCCCAGCAATGCCCTGCCCCCAGAATGACCGGTCACGCCCCCATCGTGCCCCACCCAGCCCCATTGGTGCTACGCCACTGTTTGAATCCCACATGGGAACCTGTTACTAAAATTTTTGGATCCCACCACTGGAGTAAAGACCACATTGCTACACCGCTGTCGCTAAACGGCACTGAAGAGATGGCAAGCCAGGTCAGGACACCCTCTGCAGCCTTTTTCAGCAGCTGCTGTGAGGAGATATGTGATAATGTAAAGAAAATATACTTGTCAAATAGTGAACGCCGCATAGGCTCGATGCAAGCTTTGTATTGTGTGAGAAGCAGGAGATCTGGGCCTGGTGGGAGCATGAGTAGAAGAAGAAGAGCTGGAGTACGTATTTGGATGCTCTGCGTGTAGCAACCATGAGTTAACCACTGCTTTCAAAATGGTCCAGGACTACTCAATATCGGGTTGTCATTCCCCAAGCAGGGTCTAGAGAACTCTTGGAATACAGTGGAACCTCGAATTTCGTTGACCTCAAATTTCGTCGGTTTCAAATTTCGTCGGTTTTCCCCCCTGAAAATTCGTCTCGAATTTTGTCGATCGCCTCGAATTTTGTTTGGTGCAAAAAAGTGGAAAGTGAAACTAATTGCCCTTTCCTTTTGTAATGGGGCCAAAGGGACCGCTGAGAACAGCAGAGAACAGAGCTACTGTGCAGTGTTGAGAGTTTCTGCTGTGAGAAAGCTTACTTAGTGCCAGGTAATTAAGCGATGTGTATGGGGAAAGGGGGTGCTACCTTTGCCTGCTTTGTGGCATGTTCATTTTGCCTCCTTTGACGTGCAGTGCTTAGTTGCGGGGGCTGCTGGAGAGAGTGAAGTGGAGAAAGTAAAGTTTTGGCTCATTTTAGTTAGTGTTGTGTGGGGCAGCTTTTGGAAGGGTGAACTTTTTGGCTCCTTTAATTAGGGTGTGTGTGTGGGAAGTGATCCCAGAATGTGTGCATAAGACAGAATTTCCTTCCATAGAATATGTTTCTGCAGGTTAAATGTTCATGTTCAGGTTGAATGTTCATCTTAAACGTTTGAAATGGTCTTTTCATCATGCGAAGTTGTCTTTTATATTCAGTAAACACTGTATTTTTACTCCAAAAAATTGCGTTTTTGCCATTATTTTGGGGTGTTCAGAACAAATTAACCGGATTTGCATTGATTCCTATGGGAAAGTTCACCTCAAATTTAGTCGATTTCGAATTGAGTCGATGGCTTTCAGATGGATTATGGACGAAATTCGAGGTTCCACTGTATCACTTTATCTCCAGTCTACAGAGACTTCTTGGCCCCTTCCGCATTGTAGGAGTCGACCTTAGATCGACTTGGCTCCGATCTGAGTCCTCCGCACAGATGTAGCATCGGACTCATGTCTGACTCGACTCACCCCCCTCTCACTGTTGAATTTCCGAGCTCGACTGGGGAGTCGAGTCGAGTGGCGGACTCAGGTTGCCCTCAAGCTGAAGCCGGCTGAGTGCGGAATCTCCATCACCTTGACTCTGCCAGCCAGCCAATCACAGCTCAGTATTTTGCCCATGCGCAGAACAGGAGACTCGTGGCGGCAGTGAGAAGCTTTGGGCATGCGCAGAAAGGGAGACTCGTCCCAATCAGAACGCAGCGTGGGGAGGTGGTCCCGCCCTCTGAGCTCGGCTCCGGAGACACGAGTCAGCTTCTGTGTGGAGAAACGGGAGGACTCGAGCTCAGGTAACGATTCCGCCAACACGAGTCAAACCTGAGTCGCCTCGTGTGTCTGGAAGGGGCCCTTGTTCCCCTTTTTTCCCTTTAAAGAGCATTTTTTCTTTTCCCAGCTGAGCCACAATTGGCAGGGAAAGGGTGTGAAAGGGGGGGGGGTCTGGTCTGCAGGGGTCTGGCCTTTTGTACAGTAGTAATGGAGAGAAAGAGTGGCCATGAATCAGCGCGGCCGCAGTAGGTGCTCGGGATGGGCAGAAAGGAGTCCCTGCCCTTTTGTACAGTCGCAATGGAGAGAACAGGCAAGAACAGGAGCATGCAAAGATTGTTTCCACCAGCTCACCATGACAAGGTGCATTTTGGGGCCTTCCTCAGTATAGACACGTCCCTCTTCAGGACGAAGAACTAAGAAATGTTTCATGAGAAAACTGAACAATTACAGAAATCTGGGTTTTTTCCCCTTTCTCTGTGTTTCTAGAATCACATGACCAGAATGCTGAGAAACCAAAATAATTGAAAATTATTGGTACAGAAGCTAATCTCTTCCTGCTCACAGGCACCATGGGCAAAGCTTCGTAAACAAATGTGCTTACTTGGAAGGTTTAGCTGCTCGTTCCTGTTTGGCTTGATTATCTGTTTGCCAGAGTTCATCATCCTCTTATTTGTTTATTCTCCAGATATGGGAGGTAATACTTAATTTCTGATGCACGGTGGGTCTTCTCATCAGTCCCACGAAAGAGTCCTCGTTGGAATACTAAGTGACATAATTAATCGAGTTTTATTTTCAAGGTTAGCAAAATGAATTTCATTAGGCGCGAGGGGGGAACGAACAGCACTAAAGAAAAACGGCAGCCCGACCAAGTTTCCAGACTGGGGTTGATAGCGCAGGTGGTCCATTGCAGAGTGCTGTACGAAGTTTGAAGAGGGTTTCTTTCCCATGTAACAAGTGATTTGGCTATGAAAACATAATTAGAGAAATAATCGATGGAGTAATTAGATGGTCAGTTTCTCCTCAGAACAGTTTAAAAATCTCCATTTTCAGTATGATTGATGAGTCAAAGGGAAATAATCTATATTTCTGACTAGCATTGCAGGCATGCAGTTCTGTTGTCTCGATTCCAGATGTTGAAACTGAGAGAGAAAACAGCTGCTCAGTGGTGGGATCCAAAAATTTTAGTAACAGGTTCCCATGGTGGTGGGATTCAAACTGTAACGTAGCACCAATGGGGCTGGGCAGGGCACAATGGGGCCGTGGCCGGGCATTCCATGGGCGGGGCATTCCTGGGTGGGGCTGTGGCAAGGATGCAGCCGCTGCGCCGGTCCTTGGGCGGGAAACGAATGCGCGCAGGTGCAGGCTGCCATGCACGTCGGTGCACCTCCTGCTAGATTGCTTCAAGTTCTGCATGCTACTGCTGAGAGGAGGGGCATAACTAAGGCAAAAATCACGTGGCAAAATCACCAATTAGTAACCCCCTCTCAGCACCCACAAATAATTAGTAACCTACTCTTGGGAACCTGTGAGAACCTGCTGGATCCCACCTCTGCAGCTGCTCATTCCTCTGGGGTTCCCTCACTCCATGCTCCTTTTCGTATCTGCTGGGAGATGAAACTGGACCATTGCTTGAGATGAGAGGCAGAAGTTTTGAAGTAAGCAAGCAATGAATTAGGCTGGTGAGGGAACAATGGACCAAGAGGTGTCCACTTTCATTGCCTTGCATAGGTGGTCAGTAGTGGCACAATGTCTGCTTTAATAGAGAGATCAAAAGGTGAAGTAGGGTTGCCAGGTCTCTCCAGGCCATCAGTGGGGGTTGATAGGGATGCCAGATCCAGGTTGGGAAACTCTTGGAGGACGAAGGAGAAGAAGAAGAGTTTGGATTTACACCCCGCCTTTTTCTTCTTCAGAGAGTCTCAAGGCAGCATACAAACACATTTTCCTTTCCTCTTCCCATCACAGACACCTTGTGAGGCAGGTGGAGCTGAGAGAGAACTGAGAGAACTGAGACAAGCCCAAGGTCACCCAGCAGATCTAATGTGGAGGAGCAAAGAGACAAACCCAGTTCACTAGATAAGAGTCCTCCACTCACGCGGAGGAGAGGGGAATCAAACTTGGTTCTCCAGATTAGAGGAAGCTTCTGAATGTCAATTCGCTGTGAAAACCATGAGCTTGCACAACTCTTGAAAATCGCTCCATGACAACATGCATTCTATGTGAATGATCTGTACAGCATTCGGTAGAAATGGGACTGTGGGTGTGGTTTGTGAGGATCAGTGGGAAGGGCCAAAATGTAGATGAGTCAGGGGGTGGGGCTTGTAAATTTCATTCAGAGGTTCTTTTCATTCCCCATAATTTGAACATTATTGGGGAAGAATGCCCCACAGACAAAATGGGAGCCAGGAATCTGGGTGGAAGGGAAGGAACTAGGTGTCATTGACTCTGTGGTCAATAATCTGATCCTTACTCACACAGAGTCTGGATGGTATGTCACAAAATATACTATAGTAGTGTAGTGTAGCGTAGTGTTGTGTAGTGTAGCATTGGTTGGGAATTTATTTTCTATATGTCATTTCATTTGTTCTCCTCCTTTTCCTTATCCATTTCTCTCCTTTTACTATTGCATTGGGGCTTTCCCCACTCACCTTCTGCTGCACGCCGCTCTCACGCCCCCTCAGCACACGTCATTCCTGGCACGCTCTCGGGGTTCCCCGCAATTCTGCGCTCCGCGCAGGGGAATCATACCAAAAGGTGCCAAGTTTCTTTAACACCAGGAATAGATTTCACTGAGGTGAGTAACAAGAAGCGGCAGACGTCCATTGCATGGCTGTGTGGTTGCCGCCCTTGCAAGTGGGGAGTGCCGCTGGACCCCACACTACTTTCCCGGAGTAGCGCGCAGCAGAAGGTAAGTGGGGAAAGCCCCCTTGTCTGCTTTCTGAACCAACAAAATGTATTAGCACTTTTTAGTAGCGGATTTTAAACCTAATCTTGTTAGGTGAGCAAAGGGTATACTTGTTGTTGTTTTTAATTTCATTTCTCATGATCCAAGATCAGCCAACCTAAGGGCACCAGCTAAATGCAAATAAAATACACAAAAAAACAATTTTAAAGAATCTTAATGTCGTTAAAAGTTGATTTTGGTAATACAGGGAATTTAATAAAAGAATGGAAGTATCTGCTACCTTATCAGCTGATCCAAACTGCAAAATCTGACTGCTTTGAGAATGATTTCATTAGGACAATCTGCAAGGAGAGTAGATGTGTAAAATTTATCAGATTCGGCCTGGATGTTTAGATAAAATATGGGTGCCTCAGTTATAACATGCCCCCCCCCCCGAATGCTTATAAAATGATAACCCTCTTGAACTAGATTTGCCAAGCCCCCGGTCTCCCACCCCAAACTCTTATTCCCTGCTCAGAAGCACGTTAAGAGTTCAACAAGATTTTTGAAGTTTCAAGAGTCAAAGCTTTCTTTGTCCAGTCTGGTCTCTGAGGCACTACTGGAATCTAGCTGTATTACTGCAAACCAAAACAGTTATCTTCTGAAACCACGGTAAATGTAAAAATCTCACTGGTATCTCATGCTGACATCACTTCCAGGGGAAACTCAGAAGCAATGACAGGAGCTCTAGGAGTAGCTGAAAAGTTTCTGCAGAGAGAAACTGATAGTTTCTGAAAATTCCTCAAGTTACCACTAGCACTTCTGGGTTTTCTCTAGAAGTGATGTCACCACGGTTACAACACTGCCTGCCCCCAAAATGTTCCTTTTCCATCCCCAGCAGTGGCGTAGCTACCACGGGATAGGGGAGTTCGCGTCGCACTGGGGGCGCACCTGGGGGGGCAGCAAAAATGTATTTTTGATATTTTTAGTGTTTTGTCAGTCGGCAGGGGGCGCAGTTTTTAGGATAGCAGCACTAAAATTTCAGGATATTGTCCAGGGACACTCCTGCTGATACCAGCCAAGTTTGGTGAAGTTTGGTTCAGGGTGTCGAAAGTTATGGACCCCCAAAGAAGGTGCCCCATCCCCCATTTTTTTCAATGGGAGCGAATAGTAGATGGGGCTACCTTTTGAGAGTCCATAACTTTCAACCCCCTGAACCAAACTTCACTAAGGTGGTATCATCAGGATAGTCTCCTGCTGATACCAGCCAGATTTGGTGAAGTTTGGTTTGGGGGGTCCAAAGTTATGCACTGTTAAAGGATACCCCCATCTCCCATTGTTTCCAATGGGAGCTTATAGTAGATGGGGCGACCCTTTGAGGGTCCATAACTTTGGACCCCCTGAGCCAAACTTCACCAAACCTGGGAGGTACCATCAGGAGAGTCTCCTAAAGATACCCTGAAATTTTGATGCTGCTAGCCTAAAAAGTACACCCCTGCAGGCCAAAAACTGAAAAAACACTTAAAAAATACAAACACAAACAAACATGGGGGGGCAGCAAAACTCCGATTTTGCACCAGGCTCCATTTCCCCTAGCTACGCCTCTGATCCCCAGCCCTCTTGTCTGTTGTTGTGGCCCCACCTGACAATCTTACTGAACATATCCCTGAGACATTAAACTTAGAAATCAGGTGGAAGACCCAGTTTTGCATTCCAAGATCAAGCCTCCCCCACCCTGTATTCCATAGAAACACTATTTTGCTGGAGGAAAGCACTTCTGCTAATGAAACAGATCCACAGGCACATGATCGGCACTAACCACAGTTTTGTATGATATAGCACTGGCTAGAGCTGTAGTCCTCCAAAATGTGTCCATACTAGGTTTGTCACCATTTTTTTCAGCATCTTCAGGTTCAGGTTTAAAAGACCCAGAAGATTTTGATAAAATCAAAAAAGTTGACCCCCCCCCCTATTGGTGTGTGTGTGGGGGGGGGGGTGAGTTCCTGGCTTTTTTCCCTGCTTTTAAAAATGTGATCTCAAAAAATTCCAAGTCGCGGAGCTGAACGCTATGCTTGGCTCAGCCAAACCCAGCATTCAGCTGTGCGCCACATGCCACCTGCAGAGGAGACATTCAGCAAATAAGTAAGGAGAAGGGGAAGGAGGAATGGGGTTTCCACCATTTTTGAAATGGTGGCAGAGCAGAAGTGACCTGAGAAAGGCTGAAAAATCTGGCATTTTTCAGGATCCAATTTTGGCTCCATTAAATTACTGTCATTTTTTTCTTCCAAAAATACCCACCCACCCCCCCTGGAAAAAGCCAAAACGGCTTTTTTTCAGGTATATTCTCAGTTTTAGCTTAATCCAGATGCACAGTCTTAGTTCACACGACAAATTGCTTACATTAACCCTCATAGCTAAACAAAGGAAACACAAACTTCCGTTTGTCTCGACAACAGCCCCCTCACTCACCTTTGTTGTTGTTGTGGGCAGGCTATTAAGGTTTTGATCCTCAAACTAATTACCAACGATCAAAGCAGAGTGAGTTGGGGTAATCATATATTTATTATCTTCACCTGAAAATAATTGATTTAGGTGTAGCAAATCACCATGTCTGTATTCATTGGGTTTTTTATCATTTGAAAGTGCTTAATACACCATTAGAGTGGAAATCAGGAGCACACTTTTTTGCTGAAACAGGAGGTTTGAACAGACTGTGTTCTATACATTGATTCCAGATGCTTAGAAGATTACAAACGATAAAGCTGTGCTTGCAGTACACAGGATGAGATCCCACAAGTGGTGGGATCCAGCAGGTTCTCACAGGTTCCCGAGAGTAGGTTACTAATTATTTGTGTGTGCTGAGAGGGGGTTACTAATTGGTGATTTTGCCACGTGATTTTTGCCTTAGTTATGCCCCTCCTCTCAACAGTAGCGCGCAGAACTTGAAGCAGTCTAGCAGGAGGTGCACGAGCGTGCGTTGCAGTCTGCGCCTGCGTGCATTTGTTTCCCACCCAAGGACTGGCGCAGCGCCTGCGTCCTTGCCACAGCCCTGCCCCCGGAATGCCCAGCCACACCCCCATCGTGCCCCGCCCATCCCCATTGGTGCTACGCCACAGTTTGAATCCCACCACCATGGGAACCTGTTACTA